>NW_020211420.1:74653-105546 GCF_003070985.1 Temnothorax curvispinosus | reverse complement strand
CTTTTACATTATTATTGAACTTATTACATATTATTATACATATTTTTTTAGTGCTAAGCAACATGACGTTCCGTTAACTAAATCCTTAACTAGATTTTTAACTAGATTCTCGAATCCACGGAATTCGCGTATGATACAATTTATGCGAACAAATGTTGTTTGCGAATTGTTTTTTAAATTTTCCCTCGAGACTAGACAAATAAAATTCTTGAGTTTTAAATGTCCAAATTTAATATCCGCCAGTTACTCGGCGATTGAAATGCAATATGCCAGCAGTTTAACATATAAATCGTTTCATTTTTTTTTCAGAGCGGATGGGTAAATATATATAAATTGGCGTCAACTTCAATTTGCGTTTGAATGTAACAATCGGATTTTATTACATTAATTTCCCACAATTAAGAAAACATACTCAGTAAGTAAATGCTTTTATAGTATGACAATGTAACAGATTGACAGCAAATTTGCTCAGATATTGCAACAGATCCAGTATCACCTGTTTTCGTATTAAACTCGGTTTTGCTGGCAGAATAAGCAGCCGATATAAGCAGATGGTCAGCAGAAATCGAACAGAATTTATCATTTCGTAAACATTTAAATAAATAAAATGAAATTTAAATGAATTAAATTTGATGGGATAAATTATTGCTGACTTTATATAGGTACATTGTACTATGTATTTATATGTATGAATATTGATTTTAATTAATTGTTACATTGTTAACTTTGTAGGCACGTGCTTTACACGGCGGCGTATATATATGTATACATATACAAACATCACTGAGTTCAGTCGATTGATTTTATTTTTAACTTTATAATTACATTATACTTTGTTAATACTTTATTGGAGTTTCTAATCGATAAAATTGATAGATCGCGATTTTGAGGACCATCTGATCTTATCCAAGACAAGATCGCTCCTATCAAAATCTTCAATTCGCAGTTACATCCCCTACATGGAAATAAAAAACGTGCACCTCCTCGACTTCCCTGCCTTCCAGCACCGACAAGCTAAACCGACAAGGGTGAGGAAGGTGGAATCCGCGCCGAGACGAGTCCACCAGCGCGACGTGTGCGCAGTGAAACGAACGGGGCGAACTGCGACGGGACTGCTGCACCCCGTCGAATGGCTCGGCAGGGTGGTGGGTGGTAGGTAGCCCCACTGGCCTGGCGTCGTTCTCGCCACCGACGTCGCGTCGTGACACCGACGTTCATGTTTCGTCGTGCTATCGACTCGCGAGAGGGTAAAACACGCGTGTTGTCAATCACGAAAACGCATCTCGCGACGTACTCCTGACGTCGGGATCGATGTACAACGACGAGCGGTCTGTGGAGAACGGGCGTGAAAGGGGAACGAATCGGTGGGTCCCTTGAAGCTAAGAATATCACCGTAGGGTAGGAATCTTTAAAAAGAAAGAAGACACGATATATATATATACACGTACGTATGTACGTACACACATTTACACATATAAACATAAAGGGGGTGGTAGCGTATTATAAAACGTGGAATCGATACTCGCGATGAGAAGTTCTGCAGAGTGAACGTGTGAACCATAACATTTCAGGAAGAGAAGGGAGCGCGGATGCTCGTGGACGCATGCAAATAAAGTGATTATATGTGGTGGATGTAGCTCGAACGTGTCGCCAAGGGGGTGAATCTGGGTCATCGCGAGTGGATTTCTTCGCGAATAGAACGAAATAGGATTTTGCATTCTACCGAAGGAAACGGATGAGGGTTTTCCAGAGCGGATGCAGTTGAGTATATTACATCGAGTACATTGAAACTGCATTTAGGTCGTCGGAGGGTGTTTTTATCGTGGAGCGATATAGAAAACTGTTTCAGGCATTCAGAGAGCTTTATTACATCTCAAAATTAAATCCTCTCCAAAACAAATATAAATGTAACACGGTGAGAAGCGTGATGTGTTAATTAATAATTTGTTAATAGTGACAATTACATTTACACGTAATAACATTAATTATCGCGTTCTAATCATGATATAGTATATAAAGAACGCGGGATAATTAGCGGAGAAATTAATGCAGCAAAAAATATTGGATCAAGAAGATATTTTGTCGAGGAAGCAATTTCTCTGCATCACGTTCTGGCAGAGTCCTTTGAGGACGGTGAATAATATCAACGGTAAATAATATGGCGTGTGTTACTCCGCAGTCGATGACGTCAAGGAATGAAAGGCATGTAGACGGTTCGATGTAAAGAGGCTGGGCAACGAAAGTGGATACAACGAAATTTCCCAAAGGACGAGGAACGAATTTCCCAAAGGGAAGGAGCATCGGCAATCGCGTTACAGAGATAGAAAGTGAGAAATAGATTCTCGTAGCGATCATAATAAAGCTTTATCGATTAATCGCTTCGGATTGGGTGCAGTGCCGGTGCACGTATCTGTTTTTGAACAAGTCTTTTCCGAGAAGTGAGAAATGTGTGAGGCAAATTCTTCATTCATTATTTTATAAGTTTGGAACGAGTCTTTCTCCCAGTTTTTGAAATATTTTCAACATTTATTTTACATGTAAAAAGCTTGAATAATAAATCACACTGTGATATTTTAAAGGATGTTAACGAGGAGAAAAAAGAACGTGACGCGATCGATTCTACGTTTTTCGAGAAATTCTTAGTCGCTTTTCTTCTCAATTTTTACAGACGTCTTCAAGATTCCTTTTTATACTTAGGTGACAAATGCGGAGATTTTTTCTTAAGAGAGAGGAGAATCTCCGAACCGATCGTATCGATTTTTCACTTGAAAGACTTTTTAACTATCTCGACAAATAGGGCGGATGCCTAAGAAGGGATCCCTGAAGGGATAAATCAAAATAAATCTCAAAGAGAGAAAGAGAGAGGGGTGAAGCGTTCGAAGGGGTTGCAATATATCGAGTGCAGGGTTAACGAGAGGTGCAAGAGAGCCGAGAGAGAAGTCGAGACGAGTGGTGTTCCTCTCGATTGAGAAATAGAGATATCGTCGTAGAAGCAGGTTGATACACACAAAGTGGGGACGTTGTGGAAATGGGTCAAGAGTGTCTCGCCGATGGTAGTGTGGCAGCTTCTACTTAACTTGTCTCACGTTGAATTGTGCTATATCAAACGCTGTAGCGCGGATTAATTGAGAACAGGTCCTCAGGAAAACTGCAAATCCTGACAGTATTGTTAATGCAACACAAGTGAATCGAAATAAGTGTGCTATTATGCGAATTTCAAGTCGCGTGATTGCTTTTGCAATCTAACGAAATTAAAGTAAAAGAATTGAATTTTGAATTTCAGAATTAAAGTAAATAATTAAATTAAATTTCAGCTTCCAAAGTGATGCGAATTTTTGCACTCGCTTATTGTTTTGCGACGGATAAAAAATCCATATATGGATGTTAATTTCGCAATTAAAGAATTTGAAAGGAGTGCAACAATGCCAAAGAACTAAGTGGTCTGTGCGATTTAATGAACGCGAGATCACCGAAAATACAACGAGAATCACAACGAGGAACGCAAGCTCGATGCGTCGGCGGTGCATCGCACAAGAGATGCGTCGTTTATCGCGGCAGAAACGCATCCGGTCATCGTCCACGTGCTGAAATCCGCGAGTCGTCAATGTGATCGTGTCGTCGCTGTTGTTTCTCTCGAGGAGACATAGTCGTCTCCTCTCAGACTGGCGAATTCAACGAGGCTTCAATCATTTTTTATGGTCTACGGATCGCACAGAGCCACAGAGTCAGCTGCCACCACGGGGATCGCTTGGCTCCACAATATCACCGCTCAAGGTAAATTATCTTTAACGTCTGTTTAATTTTACTTATATAAAAATTGCTTGTGTGTGTAAAGGAATTTTATATAGCAAATCTCATAGATTTTTAACAAGCACGTTGTTTATTCCGTTTTATACATATTGAGAGTATTAAACATAGTTATATTAATTAGCTATTGAATTAATAATATATATATTTTTGATCAATTTCTTATCATTTCTACGAAAACAATGGTACGTAAAATAATGGTCGCGTTATAAATTTTGAAGTTGATGGATTAATTGTAGTAGCCATCGTATCATAGTTTGATAATAATAACAAGTTGCCTACACCATTGCTTTCTCGAGCTATAAGATCGGTCAATTTCTTATCAAGTTTTGTCTGTTTTTTTTTAGCGTTATCTTTAATCATACAGAGTGCCGGCCATGGAGATTAGGTGTTGTTGTAAAACTTTAACACGCGAGCGCGCATAAAGATTGATCGACTATGTTCGATGCTTGCCCTACTCTCTCGGTGTCTATGTAATGTATTACGATGATCGCATAAAGCTTTACTTTCACCGTCGTCAAAGGGGAGAAGTATGAAATTCGGCCTATTAGCATAAGAGAGAGTTCACGCATGACAAAACGGTTTTTGTCCACGTTTATGTAATATTCATCGTTATTCATAAGGTACATAACAAACAGGAAGTAACTTGAATTTAAAATTTTAATATGTAATTATAGGTAAACAATACATTATATAGTTTAGCTGAAACATTCTTAATAATTTTATTTTAATAATTAATAAAATTCTATTTCTATCTATGTTATGCGGATAAAGAAAAAGATTTAAATTAAATGATTCAAGAACTAAGAGAATTCATAGTCTATCAAAAAAATTACAACAAAATTATATAAATTTTTAATAAGTGTTAATTTGTTCAACATTTGCTATGTTTACGCGAGCGTTACTATAAAATCCCGTTTACGCGAAGGAAAGTCCCGTTTACGCGGAGGAATTATCGTAAAAGTTACTACAGAAGTAACGCTCGCGTAAACATAGTAATTATACGTAATTGAGAGGCAATAATATATTTTAATTTTAATTCTTTCATCAAAAATATAAAATAATAGAAAGAATGAGAAGATATCCAATCCAATAAAGATTGTTAAAAAAGAATTCAAAAAATTTTAGATCTGTTAGGACATAATTTTATATATCTATATTCATAAATAAGTATATATTACGATGTAAGGGCAACTATTTAATTGCAGGTGAAATGAGCAACAACGCTGGATTCGGCATCGGCGTCGGCATCCCCGTTTCCAACGGGCCGACCCTTGCGGCCACCCAGCAGGGTCAAGGAGTGGCCGCCCTTATGGTGATGCTCGCCGTTCTGTGCTTCATCTTTGCGTATTGCTGTTGGGGTGCACCCTTCTGTCGATCCCTATGCAGACGGCATTGTTGCTGTCGCTTGGAAGATCCCGATCCGGATCCACGGTTCGGCGGTAGTGACCAAGCCATGGTAGCGACGCCGACGATCATCCTCCTGCCGCATGGCAGAATGCTTGTCGTCGACGGCACGATTTTCACTCAGTTCCAAACTGATCCCACAGGTATAATTTGGAATTTTGTGCTTCTGGAATTAGAACAGTCACTACTAACAATAAGTAGAGTCAATTGAAGTAATGAAATCGGTCATTTAGAAAACAATATGGATGATTAAGTAAGAAACCAAATTAAAGAAATTAAAATAAGAGCCAAATTTATCTGTGAATAAAAGATGATAAAGAAATTTTTGATAGTACGCATATAACAGATACGTTGAGTACAAAATATACAAGAAAAAGTAAACTTTTGCAGTTCTTTATAAAGTAAGTATCTGCAATGGAGAAAAACGATCTACATTGTTTTTTAAACGATTGGCAAAATTACCGACAGTTATGTAGTAAATATATTTTGTATCCTTGCTACGAAATTTTGATAAACTCTTTAAGATAAATAAAATAAATACAAAATTTTTGGCAGGTTTAGACCTGGTGGAACTTGGCGATAGCGTGTTGCGCGCTCAGAGGAATCCGCGAAGCGTAAATCGTCATCAATTACAAAGCAGTCAAGGCAGTATCCTCGAAATGGACGCTGAAACACCTAGCAAGGACAGCTTAGGTTCCGTCGGATGTTTCCCACCGCCTACCTATGAGAGTATTTACGGCAAAGAGGAAACCGACATGCCTCCCTCTTATTCCGACATTCTCTTGCACAGGTAAATCATTTTTATATAAACTGGAGAATTAACTGATTATCTTAAATTCACCTCAATCCGTAGATTCGCCAATCTACCGCATGACATCGATATGCACGGCTACTGCAACGACGGCAAGGAGGAGATCGAGATGCAGAGTCTGGATAGTTGTCCGCATATCATTGGTAATCCGCTGAACTCGATGCCCGGATATCACCCTTACGCTACGGTGACAAGTCTGTCCAGTCTGCAGAGCTACCCCCGACGGAACGTTTCGCGCAATCCGTCCATTATCAGCAACCCGCTGGACAACTTTTACGTGGACAACGAGCTCAGTCTCTATCGTCTCAGTCGGGAGACAATGCCGCGGGTCTCCAGTAACGACGCGAACCTCGAAACCTTCCGCGCGTCTCACGATGAGATATCGTTCCGCGTTCCGCTCGACGAGAACGAGAATCATCGGCACGCAAGTCGCAACAATTATCAGGTCGCCGGCAACGAGCTGATGAATACGAGAAATCGCGCCCGCAGCGCTTCCAGGCTGAGCCAGGACAGCCGCAGGAGTTCGTTGAATCGCGACGTAGATCAACATCAGGTTTTCGTCAGGTTGCCCGATCCGGAAGAGATCGAGGCAGCGCGAGACAGACGTGCCGATGAAGATCAGCGACCTTCTCGGACGTACCGCGAAGATCAGAACGCCAGGAATCTACATCTGGATCATCCTCAATTGCAAGACGCGGTCAATTGCAACATCAGTGACGACGATCCCAGATACTTCGCGAGAAACAGGCGACTGGAGAATGAGGACAGGAATGAAGACGAAGCTGAGGGAGTTCAATATCCCGATGAGGAGGCTGGTAATTTCGGCGCGCTCGCTGATATTCGCGAAAGCAGAGTGTAATCCGAACTTTTAATTGCGCGTTCGCATTCTTTCGAGCGATTGCTAAAAAGGATATCGTCAGATCCGAAGTGCTTTAAAAGAAAAAAGTGTTGATTCTTTTAAATAAGACATAGTTTAAATTTAAAGAAATATTTATAATAAATAATTTTTATCTTCATCATCTTCATTAAGAACTTGTTGAAAAAGCCACAGCATTCTAATTTGTAATTAATGTTAACGTTCTTTTAATTCCGTAGCAAAGAATTGATTCTCTTTGCTCTTTATATCATGCGAATTTGCTTAAACGTTATATAATATTTCGTACGACAGACAAAGAAAGTTGCGCAGAAATTGCAAGACTTTCTGTGATGAGTTATTGTTTCAATTATATTTACACATGAACAAGTTGATATGATATCCGGGATTAAAAATTATGGAAATTGAGTCGAAAAGTTATGGTTACGACATAGATATTGCATTGTGCAGAAAATATAAGACGATGTTATAATTGTATATGTATATATATATGTGACAATATAATTGTACGTGACAGTCTAGTAAAATTCGTCACACATACACGTACATACACATGGTACATACACACACATGCAGTATTTTTGACAGACGATCGTACAGTATGAAATTGAACAACGATTTTTTCAACGGAATCTTGAAAGTATAGCTCTTACGTATGGTGACTAGAAAGGATTGGAAAGAAAAAAAAGAAAACGTAAACATAATTATAAGTTCTTTTGAGATATGCTGGACGAAAAATATCAAACGGAAATACCAAACAGTTTTTATTCTCTTACAAATTAATACAAATTGTCGATTATGCGATAAATTATGTTACGTAATCGAAATCCTTCTTGATCAAAAGAAAAACATCGATTAAAAGAAATTAGCGAAAGCTGAGCGATTTTCGATGTAAGTTTATACGCGAAAAATTGTGTTTAAATCTAACAAACGAATCATAGCAAAGTTAGTTCAGTCCGTCCAGGCTTTAACAAGCGCACTTAAGTTTCACGAGCATAACCGACAGCAATTTAATCATGATTAGCGATTTCCTCCCCCTCGATATTTTATAAGTAAGCTAAGCAGATGCCATGACCATTAAATAGTTGTACCATTAAAAAAAATAGTATGCTTCTTATATTATTTATAAAATACACTCTCTTTTCTCACTATTTTTGAATGGTACTATCCATTGGATACATCGAATGATTTTAGTATTTGCGAGAAGTAATAAGACGAACATAAATCTATAGTAACTAAAAAGAAAATGATTAATGGAGGTTTCAGGAACCAAAGAAAGATCTGTATTGAAATGGGGTAATTAGAGATACAGCAGAGTATCAAAACGTCAAATTGTACCAAGCATACTTTTCAGAAAGAGAACGTAACATAACGACGATTGGCTTTAGATACACTTCTCACGTACACATATACGTGTAAGATAATTATAGAAAGAATTATAAAACGTTGTACACACGTTATCACTGTTACCGTGTATCATAAGGACAAATCACTGACCGAGCGGTACTGAGAGAATAAAAATTTTGCATGAAGCATATATAATACTGTGTGCCTTCCTAGTTTTTAGATTGCTAAATGAACAATATAGACAACAGGATTTTTGTTTTACAATAGCTGATCATTTCGACCAAGCTCTTTTTCTTCCTTTGTTTTGAACCTAATTATAATAAAACAATAAGAAACAATTTACTCTGTAAGATATAATGTTATTCTATGGAAAAAGGAATATCTCCCTTCGAATACAAACGATATCAATATAAATAAATGCTTCTCATAACGAGAAACATATCTAGAGTTTCATTGTACATACATATTGTTAATTATAACGAACACCGGATAATAAAACACGGAAGGCCAATTATACGAATGCACAAATTAATAAATTGACAACTTTTTTTAATTCACAATATTTAAAGATAACGCGTCGTTCGATGTGAGAGCGGTCGACTTGTATTCAGCGGATTCTGATTCTCACCTCATGTATGTCTCGGTTTTATACGATTAATTGGAAAGTTGAAGGCTACGAGTAAAGGAATATGAAGTGAATAACAACCCGTTTCGAGGATCCATAGTTAATTCACGAGTCACAATATTTACATGCTTATTCCAAGAACTATCAGTGCAATTGACTATGTACACAAGCGATATCGACATTTTTATGACTAACTACAGTTATCTAAATGTCATATAAAAAATATTCACAGGAGAAAGATGTTATTTTCAATCCACGTCGCTGTCCATGTCCTCAGGAGCTGAAGAATCTTCTTCTTCTATATTCTTCTTGTCCCAGTCTTTCAACTTAGCGCCCATGACAAAGTCATCTCGAAGAACACTCCACATTTTGTGATCCTTAAAACAAACGTATTTCTATTGTTATACACAATTATACATCGCAACGTAAAACAGAATGTACCAATATCAATAAATATAATTATATATGGCCTTGATAAACGCATTCAAATATTTAATGCTTATTAAAAAGGATAAAAAATGGTATTACTACTCCTTTTCTATGTACTAATGTAAAAATATCAATATCGAATCTAATTTACATGGTAAATGAGAAGATTTACTCACTTTATCTTTATCGTTTGTCTGCCCAACAGGCTTCTCAGATTTAACTGCATTATCAACGGGTATGCTTTTAGTGCCGCCCATAAGGACATCAAGGAAGGAATTTTTGTCAATGCTCTTGAATACCTGTTCGCGTTTTCTTTCTAACGGTCCCGCCTGCGATAATTTCTTTTTAATCTCCATTTGCTGCTGTCTTACCGCATTAAACAGTTGTACGACTCCTCTGCAAAATACATGTATGAAGAATTTATCAACGAACAAAAGACAGAGAAGATTTATAAATAACTTACTTTGTGGCTATCTTTTGCAGCATTCTTTCATGCTCCCGATCTGTAATGGATGGTTTTAATCTGATACCACTCTTCTTCGTTATCCTTCTCGATTTACTCGATGCAGTATTCGCTGCGATATTTGTCTTATCAATAGCTTCTTCCGATTCTGTTTTGATCTCTTCTTTAATGCCATCGATCTCAAAAGAAATATCTTCTTTTCTCTCTTTTACTTTTACATCGCACAACTTCTTTGCCTTTGCCAGTACAAGTGTCTTTTTTCTCTTTGGTTTATTTGTCTTTAGAATCTTTTGCATAACATCAGCCCAGCCTGCATTCGAAGTAGATCCAGCATCATATGACGCCTCGCTCTCCATGTCACCCTCTATTTCTGAACCGTCTGACTCTTTTTCTTCGTAGTCACTGTCATCCTGATTATCGTTCCGTACCAATGCCGCACCAGCATTGTCTATCTCATCTGTCTCCGGTTGCACTGCAACGAGATACAAATTCAACTCGGGATTTTATCGAGGTAATTCTCAGAATATTAAGATTGATAACAATTTTGATAGAGATAATGTGCGGCTCCGTGAGATAGCAGTCGACTCTTAGTTGGCGAGTCTCAGGTTTTAGCCCGATCCCATGTATACCTCAGTTTCATACAAGCTTGATAGAATAATTATAAATAAAGGAGTATAATGTATATTCCATAATCTTAAAGGATCTCTGTATCAATGAGAATAACAATTTGATGTGTATAACCTGTGATACTAAGACACTTCTTCTCTATTAGCTTTAATTATACATTAAAATCCATTCAAGTAACTATTTTTTTATTTTATTAAAATATAGATCCCCAAAATGAGTTACCATTCGTGTCTTTCATTCATCCAACCTCCTCTTTGTTCTCCAACCAATCCCTTATAAAATCAAAGGCATACATGGGACAAAAGTCGAAATCGAATGGATCGCTCTCGCATGGAGCCACGCGTCACGCTTGTATTTATTTAAACAATCTTCTTGTATAGTCGCTTACTTGTAGTCCTTTTCTAATAGTAAAAACGTGGTATTGTTCGACGCACTTGTTCCAGCGGCTCCAAACATAACCACGTGGTCGTGAACTGGAGTCACGAATTAGACGTGTGCTGCCATCCAGCAGAATATTTAACTAATATTTTATTGATTAACAGCGGATAATTCAGTTAGTACGTTGGATAATAGAATTGATCGAGAGCTCACGAGATACTGAAGAGTTCTGTATTATATGGAAAAAAAATTATTATCATAAATAAAATAATTGATCTTTCTCTCTCTCTTTCTCTTTTTTTATTCAATTTTATAGCTAAAAATATTATATTTCTGTAAATAAACTGTTGTACGTTGTTGTAATTCAATGTATAAAAGCATGCAACGTTGCCTCTGTGGCAAAGGAAAATAATTGTTGATAACGAGATAAACAATTAGCGCGCGGCAGATATATCTGCCATCGACACCGTTTTGTTCTCTCGTATTATGCTACTCCCTCATGTTTTCGACATGACACACTCCAGATTCCAGATATTATTCTATTATATTCAACGCGTCACGCGGATTGACGACACGTGTCATTGAGAAACGACGAATCATTATTTTTAGCAGAGCGCACGCTATATAAGAACTCTTGTCTTCTCACGCCGTTCGTTTTCGCACGAGGCTACAGACGCGATAATGTATTTTGCTGCATAGAAAATATGATACCTCTATATGCGGCATGAAATATGCGCTTGTATTTCATAGAAAAATCCAATTAACACGCAATCGTCATAGTCGTGCAAAATTGACGTAAAAAGATGAAATCTCAATCAAAATGATATCATCTCAATCCCTTGTCGTGACAATCGAGTGTTACTTGACTTACTTGCGGGAAAGAAAAGGAAAATGAAATTAATGTTACGCTTTCCCCCGAGGCATTTACTTTCGTTTACAGAGAATTTATTGCAGCAAGAGCTTTTATTACACTACAGGGCATTATTAATCAAAGAGCAGTGATAAAAACTTTATTCGTAAAACGTATACGGATGATCGAGACAGAATATGTTAATTTTTGAGCAAATATGATTTTAATCACGGCGTGTTTGCATAGAAATTAAACACGGGAAATCCGCCGAGTTGTAGATATGCAAACACAATTAAATCCGGTTTTAAATCCGCTGAGTTTTCCTTGCATTGTGCGCGTTCGTCAATTGTCTGATTGCGTTGAATCCGGCTTAAAATTGGCTAAATGCACGTTCTCGTTTACCTTGCGCGTGACGTACGACTGGTATTGGCGACTTAGCGCGAATACATATGTTACACACATGTCACTTTTTTAATCTCTTTACTTCGTTGACTATTCTTAAAGAAACCGCTGGGGCGGGTCTGCGCGTCCGAGCCAAAGTGAAATATATTTTGCTCGTAACTGTAAAACTTATTATTGCAAGCCTGTTAGAAGATATTAAATAAACGATGTTTATCAAAATGACTAAAATCGTCAACTACAATGTAGACAGAGTTTCATGAATTTTTTTAGATTTTTTTTAATACTTTAAGGGCCGGTTGTTTCAACCTGTTGGTAAACTAACTAATAGTTAAATCATATATGTGTCTTTGTTTTTCCTTCAAATTAAAGAAGGATATACATATGATTTAACTATTAGTTTTACTTTAAAAAACCTTACAAAAATTAAAAAAAAGCGCAACTAGAGCAATTCACATTTGTATCGTCTTAACTATTCTAATTATATTTGCTTCATCTCGTCTTTTTTTCTGCATGGAAAATTGGTTTGGTAAGGAAGAAGGAAAAAAAGAGGATACACATTGCGTTCTTTTCTCACTTTCATCTCTTTAAAACACATTTGTATGCAATAGATGACGCAAGAACATGCAGTTGAAGCAAACAGATTTATTCTAACCACTCTGTCATCGTTGTTATATATACAAATACAACGCAGAAAAAAATCTGCTCCAGTCAGGTACACCTTCTGCACCTCCTTCTCTCCCCCTTTCTCTCTTTCTCCCCACTGGGCTCGATCGTCCGTCTCCTTCCGTCTCCTTCCGAGTTCCGAGCGCTTGGAAGTCAACTTGGAAGTTGGAAGGGTAATCTCGCACAGCTGAGAGGAGTGAGAGGGACAGACTCGTGGAATTGACGGCGCCGCGCGCCAGTCAGTCGCTGTCATCGCTGACAGTCCGTGAACCGTCGGTGACAGTGTGACAGTATCGCTTGGACAGTCTCGATCCGTCATTCGAAGGGTATAAGCGCGGTCGATCCGGAACTGAGAGTCCGAGCTCGCGACGACGCGCGTCCTCGCAAAATGGCAGAACGAAGCCGCGCGGGTTACCTCGCGCTCCTTTATCTCGCCTGCCTACTCGCCCAGGCGGTGCGCTCGAACCCGGTGAACATCCCCCTGAGCCGAGTGTCCTCGCGGCTGTTGGAGAAGGCGTGGAGGGCCCTGAACGACCACTCGCCGACGCATCACCTGTACGCGCACGGCAATCTGATAAACGCGCAGGAATTGGTGAGTCCGCGCGACATGCGACGTCGCGGAACTTCCACGGGGAAATCGAGGAAATTCCGATTGCGCGTCCCTCGCAGCGCATTTGTTTTTATTTTCGACGCAGCCGTGTGGCTACTGTGGCTTGCCACAGTCGATGAGCCAATCCCTCTTTGTTTATTAGCAGCGAAAATGACTTTGCAGATATGCGTCGCAAAAGCTGCACGTAGCGTCGAGGGATAAAGGATAATTTTATCGGTGGAGAGAGTGAAGACGAGATTTCTACCTATAATAAAAATACTGAGTCAGATTATCCTTTGTTTGCCATTGTTTGCTTTTGTTGATGTGACGAGAATTAAATTGTAAATTAAGTTAAATTGCTTAATTGTTATTATCAATGCTGTGAAAATTAAATTGTAAATATCACGGGCGATATACATTGACCAAGATATTTGCTTATGCTATCATTAATATGAAAGACCATAATTGCATAAATTTGTTTTCCTTAAAAATAATTATTTGACAATATTTTGAGCAACGTTATGAAGAAATCTAATAAGATTCTAAAAGTATAAAGGTTCCCCTTTTGTCTCTTACTGCAATAAAGAATGAGTTGTACGTATAGAATGCTGGATTCTATTTATAGATAATCTTTTTTCACGGCACGAGAAATATAAACAGCTAGAGGTATCAAGGGCGTCAGGTGATTGCATGATTGCAATGATTCTTTTTATTCGTTTTCCTGGAAAGACACGTTTGATGAATGTTTTCTTTAACAATCACGACGCTGTTTCTGAGATCCTAAAGATAAAGATGTTATTTGCCGGATTCTTCCAAGAGTGCTGCAGTGTTGTGCGTGACATTCAGTTGATGTAGATAATTGGTAAATAATTGGTAACAATTTCGTAGTTATTAGTCAGAAGTGAAAAAGTTTGTTTTAGTTAAAGTTAAATCAAAATGTAACTGTTTTGGATTCTTGTATACCTACCGTTTTATCTCCTTCTTCAGGGTGTTGTTTACATGAAACTTTCTTCAAAAAACGTGGATAAGATAACATTTAATTTTATTTTTAATCGCACGACGTATCAACATTGTAAACTGTAATGTACTGTACTAATGCGTGTCAAGGTGGTATATATTTCTGTGCGTGTGTTCGGCAATGATAAACCGAGATAATAACGTTCTGGGTTATCGGGCCAAGTTGGTACTCAGGCCAAGCTGTACTCGGCTGAATGGAACGTGGGAGATGTTACTGCGCAGCAGATTTCTGTTTTTAAGCATAAATATTATCCAGTTTCACATTTCGCAACAGCGAAATAATCGCTGCAATGGCTGGAATTATAAACGAGGCTTATTGTTTCGATCGATAACGATTATATCAAATAAGCCTGATTAACCGTAAGACGATTTGCCTTTAATTCCTCGTATAAATAACTCCGTTATTATTATTGCAGGAGGAGCCGCCTTACAAAGTATACAAATTCACGTATGACCTGAGTCCAATATGCGGAACGGAGTCTTGTCCCAGAGAGGCCTGTACTATCGACGTAAAGCAAGACGAGCGCGGCGACATAGAGACGCTGAATGATTCCATTCAATGCATGTATTTCTATCCAGCCGATGCGCAAAATGACATGTCGCAGGAGCAGCAGAGTTATCAGGAGCAGGAGGAATCTCAGGTCACTCAGGAGAACTTGGCCGAACAGGTGAACAACAATCGAAGCGTGGAATTGGATCATGAGGTCCAGGAGACCGGCGACGAGAACGTCAGACCGTTCATCGCCATGCGCGCTTCCGGCAACTACTGTCCAGGTTGTCCGTACGAACTGAATCCGAATCTGCCGGGTCTCCTCTCCTTCGGCGAGCAAGCGTTGAGATCGATGGACGAGCAGACCGCGAGCGATTACAAGCACAAGTTAATGAGCATTGTGAGGGTCACCCGCTCGGTACCGGTCTCGTCTAACGTGATAGAGTACCAGTTGCTGCTGCTGATAGGCGAGTCCGAATGTCTGAAGAATGCCCTGGAGCAAGAGCAGGAATGTCAGCTGCGAACGACCGTTCCGACCAGGTTGTGCCTGGTCACGTTCGAGCAACGACCGTGGCAACAGACGTCTCTCAGAATTACTAAGAACAATTGTACGGATCCCGAAAACGCGTCTAGCGCCAAGCCGCAAAGAGTGTCAAATTTGGAGAGCGAATCCTTGGTGACGGTCAAGTATGATGAAGGAAAACCGTCTGGCACCGAGATGGCCGACGTCTATGAAAGCTTGAAGGAAATGTTGGACAATTACACCCACGCGCCATCGATGCCCTCGAAGGAGCCCGAGGAAGCGGAGGTGACGGAATCCGCGGTCGTAAAGGTAATGTTGAACAAGAGTCAGGACGACGAGAAGATTTCAGGCTTTACGGATAAGGCGAAGGAGTTCAGAGAATTCTTGGAAGGCTTTGATCTGCCTATCAAGATGGAAGATGCTACAGCTGACACAGCTGGAGCTATGAAAGAAGTCAAAGAAGAGAAATTTCAGCGAAAGAAGGTGGAGGATTTCAAGCTCGAAAAGGTGAACAATAAAGAGGACGTTAATAATAGGCAGAAACGATCGCAGCGCTTGGTCGGTGCTCCCGCGACAACGCCCATAGACGATCCTGAGATCAAATTGTACGCTGATAAAGCGCTGCGCAAAATTTCTGCGGAATCGGACAGTGCGAACGAGCCGCTCATAGTGGAGATCATCGAGGCGAGCGTCCAAGTGGTCGCCGGTAAACTTTACAGGATCAAAGCCAAGCTGGGCACTAGCGATTGCCCAAAGGGCACCAAGGACAACTGCCAGTTGCAGGCAGGAAGCGACGTAAAAGAGTGTCTGATAAAGGTGTGGTCGCGACCGTGGATCGATCAGGATTCGCCCGAAATAACGGTGGAATGTCCCCCGTCAGAAAGTAAGAGGAGGAAACGGTCCCTGCGCGGCGCTAATTACAACAAGAATATGATGCAGATCGTAGAAGAAATGAGGATCGAGCGTCTGTTCAACAAATTCGCGGAAACCTACAATCGGGCGTATTCCACGCCGGAGGAGAGAAATTCGCGACTTCAGATATTCCGCGAGAATCTCCATATCATAGACCTGCTACAGGAGACCGAGCAGGGAACCGGTCGCTACGGCATAAACATGTTCGCCGACATGTCGCGCGAGGAGTTCCGAAAGCGTTATCTCGGTCTGCGACCGGACCTGCGATCGGAGAACGAGATTCCTCTGCGTAAAGCCGAGATCCCGGACGTCGCTGTACCACCCAGCTTCGACTGGCGAAAGAAGGGCGTCGTGACTCCGGTGAAGGATCAGGGCGGCTGCGGTTCGTGCTGGGCTTTCTCAGTGACGGGCAACGTCGAGGGCCAATACGCGATCAAGCACGGTCAGCTGCTGTCGCTGTCCGAGCAGGAGCTGGTGGACTGTGACGATCTCGACGACGGCTGTGGCGGCGGCTTGCCGGACAACGCGTACAGGGCCATTGAGAAACTGGGCGGTCTCGAGCTGGAGTCCGACTATCCGTACGAGGCGGAGGACGAGAAGTGCCATTTCAAGAGCAATCTGGCCAAGGTACAGTTGAACTCCGCTGTCAACGTTACGTCGAACGAGACGCAAATGGCGCAATGGCTGGTGGAAAATGGTCCAATCTCCATCGGCATTAACGCTAACGCCATGCAGTTCTACGTCGGCGGCGTCTCGCATCCCTTCAAATTCCTGTGCAATCCCAATAGTCTGGATCACGGCGTGCTGATCGTCGGATATGGCACAAGCAGTACGTATCACGCTGAAATAATTTTGAACATTGAAAAGTATATATAAATAGGAAAAACACGGCAAAAGAAAGCAGAACTTACGTTGTATTTTCTTTTCCACAAAGATTCAGAGAAATTAATTTTAATCATCGCTCTCGATGATTATGGTTTTACAACTTAATCTTATATTTTTATACCTACTGTTAATAAGTACACATATAATCCAATAATCAAGAATACGTATTTCACTAATTGTAAGGATCAACATTCTTTTTAAGACGTGCTACATTTTAAACTTATATCTCTTTACAAATAGCGTTACGATTATTCAGCGCGATAATAGAAACGATATTACATTCAATATTCTCTTTTCAGGCTATCCGCTTTTCCGCAGAAAGCTACCGTATTGGATCGTCAAGAACAGCTGGGGAAAATCTTGGGGTGAACAGGGATACTATAGAGTTTACCGCGGGGATGGTACTTGCGGACTTAACAAGATGGCCTCGAGCGCCGTGGTTATTTAATGCCGACTACGTAAATAAGTTTTTCATGACAATTAACTTATAATCGTTCTGAACGAAGTTATACACTATACATGCATATAGAGATATCCTTTTCTACTAATTAATGTCGATTTTTAAAACTAAATCCATTCGTTTGCCACATATTTGACGAACGTGACCTCATTATCAATCTACACTATGTATTATAGTATCCACTCGATATGATATTCAGTTTAATTGTGCAAGTATCTGGCAAACGTATGAATCATCTGGAGCCAACCAAGTATATATTGTGCTGATCGAAGCTAAGTTTAATTCTTTGCATATCTATACCGGGATAAAAACGATGTAATCGTTTACGACAATCCTATGAGTTTGTTGAAAAGTTCAAAACTACATTATATATAGTAATTCGCTAATATTTCGCAAATCTCTTTATAAAATAATATAGATAGTACATAAATATTTAAAGTGTGTTAAAATGTGCAATGATGTTGAAACTACAGCAATAGACGATGTTAAATGTTAACTTCGCTAAATTTTAATTGCGTGTGTAAAAATCAGTAAGTAAAAAGTGAAAGTGTAACCCTCCCGCTCCGAGACGCTTTTATATTTTACAGTTTTTAAGTTTGTTGTAGACCGTCAGCATTTTTTAAAAAGTTTTACAACGAATTTCTGACTTTACGTAGGTCCTGAAGAGTAGTTTTATATGCAATTTATTAACTTGAACAAAGAGCGAAAAAAATAATTTATAAGAAAGTAAACAAAACAAGGAAATAAATAGGAGTTCGATTTTTATTGAACGCAATAAAGATAACTATGCGAAACCATGTCAATTTAATATACCTGGAATTTTTAACATAGGTAAATATATTCAAAACCTAAATTGATGTCGTTAAAATCCTTATAATAATATGTATGTTGAACATATTGAGAAACGTATCTAACAATAACAAATTAATAAAAATTAATAAAATTTTGTTCTCTTGACGTAACTATGTTGAATTGCAAAATTTATATGAAACAGGAATGATGAAAGTTATTTAATTTCACAGTTTTAATTGTAAGTCTAATTTTAATTATAAGTTGTATACTGGTATATATTAGAAAAGAGAGAGAGAGAGAGAGAAATACTCAACAGCGGAATAATCGTAAACTTATAAAAGCAATTGTTATTTTATTGTTTCAAATAATCAAAAATCATTTATTTTTATATTGAATTTTTCATTAAATCGCATTGCGATACTTACCGAATATCATCGAAATGTAATCGTATATTCTACGTGTCAAATCTTCAACAAATCTTCAATAAAAAGAAATCATAGGTTCGAAGCAATACAGAATACTTATTTCAACATTAACGAAGGACATTTTTTAATATCCTTTGCTGAACAGAACTTGTTTAAAAAAGTAATTCCAAAATGGAGCGAACAAATTTAACAAGGAATATAAAGGATTACAATATGCGACGATCACGATTTCTTCGAGAAAAGTAAGTAAGTCTGTCGATTTATATAAATCGACAATGACATACAAATTTGGATCTGCTATATATCATAATATATCCAACATGATGTAGTGTGTCGTAACACAGCACATTTCTTAAACTTCATGTAACTTCGTTGACATTATGCAATAATTTCGAAATCTATAATTTATTAAGAATTATGGATGTAATCTGTGAAATCCATTTCTGCACATTTAATGCTATAAAGCCGCAACGCTTTGAAGTTATGTGAACACACAAAGAGAAAGGATTCTAGGAAAACTGTACACCAGTAGCAGGAATTTTACTCATTCATTTTCTCAGTGAATTATTTTATACCTTTAGCTGGCATTTTTTAAATATATTTTTCCTGATATAAAATATTCCAGTAAGTATGATTTGAATCGTTTCTAAAATAAAAACTGCAATAGAATTATTAGTCGATTATTAATATTTTTTTAGTGCAACATAAAATAGCAATATAAACGAGTGCCAGAAGTAAAGTTCTGTGTTAATGATATACAGTTTATTCAATACATACAGTAAATATCCATGCAAGGTATCAATTGCTGATTTATATATAGAGAGAAACGCTTGGCATATAAGCTCTCACATGTCAAGATACCAAGATGCTTAAACAATTAATAATTCTTTCGTCTGCTTCGAAATCGGTAGAATAAAACGCTAGAGAATGTACAGTAGGACACATTTAATGGTATGATAGTCTTAGAGGCGATTATGTGACCGATATTAATAATAATTGTAAGATCCCCACTGATTATAAGGTCCGTAAGCCTGTGGGCCGCCTTGTCCATACTGCCAATTTTGGTAGTTAGCATAATTGGGATCTGATGGAGGTGGGTATTGTTGGTAACCTTGTTGATAACCACCCTGACCGCCGTACTGCCCGCCCTGAAACTGCTGTGGCGACTGATAAGGCCCGCTTGGACCGCTGCTGTACTGGTATGAAGACTGCGAGCCCACGGACGGTGATGGTGGCACATTTGATTGATCGGCTTTCTTCTTCGGAGGCGAAGAATCGCTGTAACGACATCATACACGGCATTATAAGATAATTTTCTACCGCAAGCAATTTCAATATATGTCTATAAGCTCCATAAACATAAATAAATGATATATTTGTCCATTTCAATTAGATAGAAACTATATATTAATTATATTTAGCAATATTTGTTTCACATATTAACCAACGCGTTTGTTGAACTTGTATGTTCTATTAAAATATTTTAATTATATTTAATATGTAAGACAATACAACGTTAAAATCACTTAATGTTACTTTGTAAAACTAATTATCTTCATTTTAGATTTTTTATAAATACTTACGTTTTGTTGTCGTCACCCTTCGTCTTTTTCCTCTCTTTCGCTTGCTTGATGCATTTCTGGAATTGTTCGTGAGCCTTCAACACTTGCCGGATGTCGGGGCTGAAGTCTTCCAGGAATTCTACTTTACGTTGCGCAAAAAGCACTCTCTGCTCAAGATCTGCGTGTTCTCTTTCTATGAACATGTCCATGTAGCCTACTATTTCTTGAGTGTCAACTGGCGTTCGTTGCATTGCCAAATCTATTAATTGCAGGTACAGCCTGGGATTGTCTTTATCTTTATCTGTGGCCTATATAAAAAAATGTAATGCACGTATTAATTTCACCGAACACAAATCGTCATAATACGTAGTCGAGATCGAAATTAATTTTGTATTTAAACGTACCTTCATCAATACTTTAATTGCCCGCTCAACATCATCCTTGACTTTACACAGGAATCGCGCGTATTTTACAGCAATATTATTAGCGATCGTCCTGTTCTTGCTATTACTAATGTAATTCTCATATAAGGTACACGCCTTCTCCAAGTCTCCACGGCGGCGTTCTAAGTTTATTCGTCGATATGCTACTTGTAGCATATTTGGCAATACGTTATCAATATTCTCTAATATGGCGGCAGCTTTCTCAAAGTTATCCTGACCCTCCTCAAAGATAGCCCATTGCAAATGCAAGTTTGGTTTTTTTGGATGATGTACCATACAAGCCCTCGAATATACATCGCGGATCTTTTCTGTGTTATCTCCCTTCAGCGATTCCAAATAACGCACAAACTACGCAAATAAAAAAACAAAAATACTTATATTATACCACATGATTTTTAATTATACACTTATCGAATTGTAATATAATATAAAAAATTATTAGATATTTTATAAATATTATTCAAAATAAAATGTGATACATAGGTGATTTTTAATTATGTTTGAAGTAGTGACAAGAGAGAATCAGCTTCTATGTAGTAATAATATATTAAGATTGACACATTTACTTACTCGCATCCAAAATTCATCATAAAGTGCACAAGCTATAAGACACCTCTCGAATAAAATGATTATTCGATTCTGATCCTTTTGTTCAATCTCGAAATCTAGGTACTCCTTCCAGTTTTTCAACTGACACCGTTCCAATGGTTTTACATGGAAATATGGTCTCTTTATCTGTTAATTATACATCATACAGTTAGACCAATTTGCTCTAGACTGTAAACTAATTTGAATTTTGTTTCAATGTGAGATTAATGCATCCAAATCTTTTAATTTAGAATATACTTTTCTACTTACAACATAAAACATTGTAAAAGATTGACTTCTGTACTACAACGAATCCACATTTACTGCGCGATTAGGTAGAGCTACGGTGAGGGATCGAAATGAGTGAGAACTTTTTTTTCATTTACAGCAGTGAAACATTTCAACGCATTGAAATTAAGAAGTCTCATTTTTGCTAATAATAATTTAAAGCGTGATCATAATGAACATATATAATTATAATCAAATGTCATGTACCCCTTCCTCATACGACCATCTCGCTGCCACCGCATTGACGTTTGCTTTGTGCATTTTACGCCTGCTGCTAATGATCTTCTCACGGATGGCACGGGTCTCCTCGTCAGTGGGTGGTACCTCGTGGGGTGGCGGTTCTTCACCGGGCGGTGCGTCATCAGCCGCGGATGCCGCGGTGGCGTCGTCTGATTTGAGTAGGGCCTTTACTTCGGCGCGTAGCTCGAGGAAGTCGTCCACACTTAGGATACGATTCGGCAAGTTGGATGATACGAATTCTTGGAAGGCTTCGAAGTGGGAGGTGTAACCAAGAGTAGGTGTCGACAGTAAACGATCGTACAGTGCTGTCACCCTGCTTAAGCGTTTTGCTTCTGACTCCCACTTTATGTAGCTCTCCCAGAGACGATCTGATCTGTTTTACATTAAATTGTTTTACGTTATATTATTGTATTATTATATTATATTTGTTCAATCCACGCTAATTGTTTATCAAAGTAAATCTTTATCAGCATACTAATCAGCTATGTTATATATTAACAGTTAAAGTACTAAAGAAATAAATTGACTTTATTAAATCACTTTTCTGTCGACAAGTACATATAGGAGCAACACTATATAAAGAAATACTATAAAAACTAGAAGATCTATAGGTTCATTAAAGAGAAACTCTAGATTCGTTACCTGAACTCAAGCCCGCAAGCTTGTATGGCTCGTTCGTACTGCTCACGGAGCTTCTCTTCATCTTTTTCGTAAACGGTTTTACAGTGGTTGATGTAATGGAGCCAGAGATCGACGCTTAGCGAAATAGCTTTCAGACCTTGGTCGAACACCTGCGGTAACGGATTCGTGGATCGTATTTAGAACAGTTTACAACTGGGTTGGGCTTATCGGCGGGTAGATCTTATACCTATTTTGCTTTTAGCTTTCGTTAAGCATTACGGTCTTTTTTTTTTTTTTTTTTAGCAACGTATACTCACATATCGTACGCTTACTGTAAATAAAGAGATTTAATTAACACAGAGATTGCAGAGCATTGTGCATTCACCTTAAGAGTCAGGGAGTGTTCCGATCTGGGCGCCACAGTGTCTTCCGCCACTCTTTCTTGCTCCCACTCTGGCACGTGCACGTGTCCTAAGTCTTTGTCTCTGACTTTGACTTAACACCCAACCCGACATATCTTACTTACATAAAGTAAGAGCGCATATATCTTATGCTTAAGTTTTACAATACTTTCTGTAGTAAGCTATGTGTACAAATGCTTACAGTAAATATAACACAGTTTTCTTTCTTTCTATCGCGATAAAGGCGCTTCGGAAACAACTAGCCATCTCGCTCGACTTACGTATCGTACGATAGAGTACTTGATGTATTCGATATATCGGTAAGATAGTAAAATATGTAATATAGCATTTTTGTAGATATCGCAGGATATTAATTAAATAAGTAACTATTTTGTAAACGAAGAAAGTCGAATAGGTGCCGCAAGACGTGCTATGCTGTTGGAAGGGAAAACCATATTTATGTGCGTGCACACTGCCCACGCGTCTTCCTAACTCGAGCTATTTTCATTAGATTGCGTTAATTATAATGATATCATATAATAAGAGATAGCCTAACGAACATAATATACGATCGGACTCACCGTTTGGACATTTTCGGGGTTGCCCTTCTTCTTCTCGTAATCGGCGAACTTTCTCCAGTAACCGTAGCAATATGGATAACGCTCCAAGAATTTGGTGTAAGCTTCGCGCGCAGCCTCCGCATCGTTCTGTAACAAAAACGACAAAAAATGGAATATTACTTCCAACTCATTAAAAAAAATGTCTGTACATCTCAAATATGATGTCTTAAATTGATTTGATATTTTCAATTAAATATTAAGGATAATTAAGAATGACTAACACAGACTGAATTTTAAGGTAAAGTATAAAAACTTGAATTTTTTACTTACTTCTTGATCCACGTATTGTAAGAGATATGTCCATCCAGTGAAATCAGATGGATCTTCATTAACGGCTTTCCAATATTTTTCTAGTTCGGGCAACGTTTTCTTTTTCGGCGATGCTGGCTTGATCTCTTGCTTATCTCCCACCTCCGCATCGCTCGACAAGGCGACCTTCTTTGCTGGTGCCTCGTCATTGTTCTCAGACGTCGGAGAACTGGGATCGTATTCTCCTTCCGCGTTCAATTTACGTTTGGCTAAAAGTACAAGGAACATGTAAGAAGGTCAGTTTTAGACTGTAAAATTTTATAGAACAGTGTAAGAAATGCACTTACTTCCGGCTTCCGCTTTGGTTTTCTTCTCCGGTGTTTTGTTCAACTTCGCCGCACTCTTTTTCTTTTTGTCACTATCCGGTGGTAATTCATCTTCGGACACGGATTCGGTTTCACCTAGGTCTGCTGGAGCAGCAACCGGCAGCTCTTCGTCGGAAACTGCTTCGGTCTCTGGTTCCTGTACATTTAAAGTTATTTATGGTATCAAGTTACGAATTAATTATTATACAGAATCCAGGGAGAATATTGACTATGTATATCAAAGATGCGAAACTAACGCTTCTGACCTTGGCGGCGGCTTCGGTCGGTAATTCATCCTCTGACACAGCTTCCGTATCAGGCTCGGTCTTTTTTGTGTCTTCTTCTTCTTCGTCATTTATGTATTCCTGCACGACTTCGTTTTCAGCTTCAGCTTCAGTTATTTCTATACGCGGCAGAGAATCACTCTGCAACTCTTCCATATCTGGTTCTTCCACCTTACCCATCAGTGTCTCGACATCCTCAGACATTTCTTGCTGCGACATTTCTTCGCCTTCGTCAATTTCCATAACCTGGATCCTGGTAACGGTGTGCGCGGACATGTCCTCTGAATCTACCTCCTCCGCTTCTAGAATCTCCTGTGTCATCGTACTGCCGTCTTCATTAATAACTTCTTGAAAGTCTATCAGCACGCGTTGCTGATTTGAATCGTCATTGCTGACATCCTGACCTTCCATCTCAATGTCCTCACGTTCAGCCAGCATCTCTACCTTGTCCATGCTACTGTCTTCCATAATTATATTGGAATGCCGCTAAAAATAAACCGAGTTTTAAATACAACGCGATACAAAGTGGTAAAAAATAGTAGTGGTCTATTTCCCTAGATTAAACATAAAGAAAAAATGATATTACTTACCGTGTCTTCTTCATCCTGCTCTATTTCTTCGCCTTTTTGATTCACATTTATTTCATGTATATTAGCATCTTCAGAGTCCTCCAATTCCAAGTGCAACATAGGAGTGTCTTCCTCGCTGCGCTGCTCGACAATAACGTCCGCTAGACGTTGAACTCCGTTCTCGGGCATACTTTCCATCATGCCTTCTTCCAACGTAGATGTAGTTTCTTCCTGTAATTACATTTAGTTACTTAAAAACTAATGTTTCCATATTATCTCCTAATTATGCAAATATCGTTATCATTTACATACATTAGTTGCTTTCCATTTACACTCGAGTGATCTGAGTTACTCAGTTAGATGAGTATTTTATACTCAGGTAAAATATGTCATTTTGTATTTACCTGCTTATTTTGGTGACAAAGCTATCGCATAATAATACAGGTTCATAGCCTCACTTTTAATGTGAGTCTATTAGATTCATTAAAGCACATGGTCTCGATTGTGGATAAAAACTCAGTTGAAGCTCACTTGCCAGCATGCAAAAAGAACGTGCATTCAACTGAGTTATGACGTCACAAGTGAGAATTATCTGAGTTTTATGCAAATGGAAAGCAACCATTATATGACATAAAGGATATTATTACAATTCAATATTTTAGAGTTGTATGAACATTATTTCATGCTGTCGTTGTTCTAACAAAATATATCTGATTGATGGATTATTTGCTCCTCTTTGGATTGCAACTCCAATTATTTACATTAAAGAAAAGTAAACAAAAGGTCTAGCTGACGCTTCGCTATTTCGTTTGTCTTATCGCCAGATATCGATGAAAAGATCGTATCAGTCGCCGATGACGTTAATCCATGCAACCGGTTTCGAAAGGTCTGACCCTTACCTCAACAACCTCCTCGATCTCATGGACCTTCCTCGGGGAGCGCGTCGCCTGGGCGAGGAGCTTCTTCACCGACGATTTCTTGGCCGCTGTCTTCACAACCGCTGTCTTTCGAGTCCGACCCGACCTGGTGCGTCTCACTGAAAGAAATAACGAAATACTTGTATAATACTCCAAGCTGCGCCGAGACGCCGTCTCGTCGAAATGGCGGTCTCGTGGGCTGGGCGGCCGCGCCGGGCGGCACGTCCTTGGTGACGCGCGGTTCCTCGGCAACGACCCGACGATCGATCAGGGGTGATCAGCACGTTACTCGGAGCTTCGTTCTTTACCTGGCTCGGCCAGCTCGACCTCGGCCTCGTCACCGCTCGCTGAAGACATCGTGCTCTCGGTAAAATATCCGGAATGTGTAGCGCAGAACCGCGGACGGATAATGGCGCAATGGCGGCGCAACACTTCGAAACAGGGTTGCCAATCGCAAAACCACGCAAAACACGCAGTTTCGTCAAAATCGGAGCAACGCGCTGCGTTGCGCGCTCGTCCTGCCCGCTTTTCAAAATCGCAAACATCGGCATCGCGAGACCTGCATTACCGGCGATCAATAGTAGACTACGTACCCGGTGTCTTTAAAATAAAAAGAACAATATTTTTTGTTAACGCAATTTGCAGTTTTGCTATCTTCTACAAAAAAATATTGAAAATTCTTCTATAAAAAAGTTGAATTTTATAGAGATTCGAATTGCTACATTAACGTTGAACGGGAAGAAGACGGGCTTTAAGGGGATCCTAAAGCCATCTGTAATACCGGCTTTTTTTCTTAGCACTAATCTTTTAATTGACTTTATAGAAATGCAAAATTTTTGTCTAGAATTAAAGTACGCATCAAAATCTAGGTCATGGTGGTCAAATTTATATCGAAAACAAAAAAAAATTAATATTTTTGTTAATTTTTGGTATACGTAACGACAATATTTGCTTTGTACAAAAATTCCACGATAAATATCCACAAAATTAGAACGGCATGACCTAGGGACAACATTTAAGAACAATATCGTGCAATTAGATCTAAGATTGAAAACCTAGAAAAAAATATTACTTTATATAACTTTTATATGTGCAAAAGCACATTCAGGTTGACAGGATAAGCAATATTGCGTGTGGCAAGAGATGGCGCAGTAATCGAACAAAGACAGATGCCTCTCGTTAGACAAGGACAGATATAGATATATGACAAGAAAACAGAATTAGAAATGTTGACATTACCGACGTCGAGGAAGTTCAGCCTTCACTTTAGGATGCCCTTAAAGTGAAGATATTCTAAGGTGATTGGACAACATAAGCACATAGGTTTTCTGCATATTGTAATAAATTATGTTTTATATATAATCATTCTATGTACATATATAGTATAAAACGTAATATATGCGAATACTTGATCTAGTTGTGCAAGCACATGGTTCGACGGCGTTTCATATCGTAGCGTGACTCAAGGGACAACAAGTCATAGCTTCAGTCTCTTGATGTCTTCCGGTCGGAAGTCTATTCGAAGGGACGCAATACGCCGCACTTCCGACGGCGTTAATCGCCACGCTATCGCGTCCGCGCCGCAGTAGTCGGCCAATTCCTCTACCTTCTCTATACTCAGAATGGTGGCGATCTGCGTTAAACGCGCGAATTTGTCTCTCACCGACCAAGACGTGGCAGCTGCTAAGTAACTGGCTAACGACCTTATTTCCTTGTCCAATATCAGACCCCCTGCCTGAAATGCGCAGATTTCACTTATCAGCATTGCGTTACGAATAAAAATGCGAAAAAATTAAATTAGATTTACGAGCGCAGATTTATCTGCGAGAAATTAGATGAAACTATTCACCACACAGAATTACTGATATAAATGATTATAAGAGGATAGCGTAAATTTAGCGCACGTACCCGATTAAAGGTCGATTTCAAGACAACTTTTTCTAAACGGGCTGTAACTTCCGCGGTCAGAAGTCCGATAAGCGCGTCGTAATTGGAGGTCGTCAAGCTATCTTTGAATCCTTGAAGTAGACCCTCTAGGTTCATGATTAATGTCTGCACAAATGGCTCATCCGTCTCGTATCTCAATAATTCGTCCTGCATATAAATCATTCGTTATATATTTAAAGACACACAAAATCTATTTATCTCTACGGAATATACCTCATTGATATGATGATCTATAGACAGAAACGCATCAAGCCACGGAGTGACTCTGGGCTTTACGGCGCTGACGCGTAACTGTTCCAGGCCGCAATCGATGATGCCACGTAATATCAGTATAACTCCCTTGAGACTGGATAAGCAGCTGTCAATTTTGCCTCTATCCTTCTTCAGCATGTTGGGGAACGTTGCATCTATCTCCGCGCCGAGACTCTTGCACAACGTTTCCACATACTCCGTGCTCACATCGGCGTTGTTTAGGTACGCCTAAACAACAAATGAACGCAAATAATAATTATAGATATGTAATAAAACTGTTTAATAATATATTAATACGTAACGAATAACATGTAAAACTATAGATTTTAAAAACTGTACCAAGAACGTGAGACGGGCGCATTCCGTGTCCGATGTTTGCAGACGACCGTGCTGTATGCTTGTCTGGAGAGCGCTGTACGCTTGTGCCAGGTCCAGGTAGCCCGCTGGGTAACCCTGACGCAATCTGTTTCTTAATCTGTTCGCAAACTCGCCTTCCAAGATGCCGCAAGCCATATTGACGACAGCACAAACGCCGTCTATACTCCAACTCGACATAGCCCGTCTGCAGGGAAACTACATTGTGATTTTCAACGATACACATAACATAAACGACTGCGTGAATCTGACGATATGTACCGTACGCATTTCTGCACTATGAAAAATACATCGTCAACCATGCTGGAAGTCTGCTGATCTGGATCTAGTGCATCCATTCCTAGGGCCTTGTTCACACTCTCCTCGAGAAAGTATCTTTCTAATGCGAGATAGGCACCAAGCAGCTCTTGCATGCCGTGCGCCAATTCAGAGTTGTTTATTGTCGTTTCAAATTCGTTAAGCAATTCTGTACGCTGCGCCTCGTCTGTGGTACTGATCTCTATATCATTCTGCAAAACAAGCAACATTGTCAATGTAACAAATTGAAAGATTTATAATTAGTAAAGTTTGTACCTTAATCCTTCTCTTTAAGAAACGAATATAAAGTTCTGCCCTCGAATGCATTATAGTTATTTCTCCCAAGAGGAGATCGAGCTCCTTAGGATCGAGCCTTTCAGGACTCGGTTTTCGCAAATACTCATTTATCATTTGTACATTCTTGGATATACATCTATGTTTCGTAAATACTGTAACAATCTTCTTGACCTGTCTATTTGTAATAAAAACAATTTTTTTTTAATATGTAGCGTTTTAATATCCAATTTATTGTACGTGCTATTCTTACCTATCGCATTCCTTTTGTAAAATCGAAATTGTCATTAACAGTCGACCAGGGCCATAATAAGTCTCGATGATTGGTTGATGTACTTCCACGATACGTGCAATTCCTTCAAATAAGAGAGTCATGGTGTCGGCAAAAATAACAGCTGCTCTCTTGTCGTTACTCTTAATCTCTAATGTCGCTTGTAGATTTTTCTGTGCGGTCTCATGTAGCTAATATAAAAAAATGAAAGATCAGATAGTCATCAGAACTTGACAAATATAATTTTATACAATTAATATCATACGTACTTTGGTGCACAAGTAACTGCAAAATTTCTTTAATCCCTCCAAGTGCATCCCCAACAATGGGAATATCTTGAAAAATCTTTCAACGGATGCCAGATCTTCAGATTTCACAGCCTCATCAAATTTATGCGTGACAACTGCTCTCAATTCCATCGCGGCCTGTTGCAAAGTGACCAGAGAACTGCTAATACTAGTATGATCACCCGACACATCTTTGGCTGTTCTCTCCAGCAACTGCTGGTCCATTGCTAAATAACGATGAACGTGCGCAGCACCTTGCTCGTAATCCTCATTGCGCAGCGCAGTCGCCACTCCTTCGCTACATAATTGCAAGTCTAGTATATCATTTATTCTACTTTGACACTCGCATACTCTGCTCTGTGAAACAAAATTGTGGCGTTTAAAGTAAGAAATTAGGAAATTATGCGATAATGTATCTAGAAATGATATCTTGACTGTAATAACTTACTCTCGCTAGATCCAATTGCCTCACTTTAGCGCTAACATTCTCAGCTAACTCATTGGTACGAGCGATCATGTCGCAAAACTTCTCTCCCTCTGTCCGTATCACTACAACATTCGGCAGTACCTTGCCAATATTCTGCAGCTTTGCTTCCACGTGACATCGTCGGGCAAGGATCGTGTCCAGATTTTTCTTTATAGAAACCTGTTATCAAAATTTACCTTCCATAAAATATACAGTAGAATTTTCGCAAGAGAAATCACAACATATATGTATACATATATATATATAGATATATATAAGAGCTACTTCTTTAACAGTGCAACACATCTAGAGAAAATATCAGAGAATCTTCAGAGAATCAAGAAAATGTCACAGAAATATAAAATCTAACTCGTAGAGATTTGTACCGCACGTAAAACGTTTATTAAAGATTAATATGCGATTGCATTCGAACCTCATCTTCAGACAACTTGTCCAATATTTGTTGCAGATTTTCCTCGTTCACCGGCAAATCCATTATTATCAGCAAGTCAATAAACTGACGATTCGACGACTATTTTACAGCGTTCAGGCACTTGACATTTCTCACACGTCACGTATCGCGCCCACGTTGACACGTTTATCGCATTATAATTATAAACAAGAATGAGGATACCATATACCATACCATGGTAGACCTTAGGCTGAGTTTCCACTGAGCGTCATTCGTCGCGACCAATCAAAACATCCAATTTTATTACATTTTGGGTCTGTTCGCGTTGCTTGCACTTTTTGCACTCAGCATCTTCGCTTTCTCTCTCTC
>NW_020211420.1:0-74643 GCF_003070985.1 Temnothorax curvispinosus | reverse complement strand
ATCGTCCAATGAGCGCGCGTCTCGCGCGCCTGCCCGCGACCACGTGACGTCGCACGAATCGCGCGCGACGCAGCGGTGGGGAACGGGTAGGATAGGAGGGGGGCGGTCGGGCTTCCTCGCGCTGCTCGCGCATCCCGTGCGCGTATCCCCCGTACTGAAAATGGCCGCCAGCTGTCACTCGCCTGCGAAGTGTGGCTTGTTGTGAAGGAACACGACGCGGATTCGTCGCGGAACGGCATCTCCGAGCGCGCAGCACGTCGCGGGGACGCGATGCACTTGCGTGACGACACGCGGCACGCTGGCTGAGATCGCACGGGACCGTCGCGAGTGAGAGAAAGAGAGAGGGAGCGAACGAGAGCGACGGTGGAGAGGAAAGAGAAGAAAAAAAAACGAAGCGAAGAAAAGAAAAGGGTGAAGCGGGGAACGCGAGTGTGCGAAGTGTGCGGTATACGCCAGCGACGGTGTTTGCCTCCGGCGGGTGTCATGAGAGCGCGGCCGTTCGCACTGTTTACAGTTTAAGGTTTCCGCGTCAAGTGCGCGGCTAGTCTCGTGTTTGCCCACGCGACAAACGCGGCAACGCGGGCCGATTCGCGTCCGCCACCTCCATCTCCGCTTCGATCCGCTCGCGCGACACGGTCTCACATTCGCGAGACCATCCCGATACTCCTCGCCCCGCGTGGCTGCCGCCCTTCCCCCTTGGGATTTCTCTCGTTTTGCAACTTTCCCTCGAGGAAACAGTCAAGGTAAATTTTCGTCGGGGTAGCGTCTGGGTTCTGGATAACCTTTCGGTTACTGCTGCCCGATTTGTGTGTTGACGCTCCGAGTTTTTTTTTGCTTCATATGTAGCGATATCTGTGCCTCGTGTTACGTTTTTTTTTTAAAGAAAATTGAATATAATTCTAGTATGTATGTATACACACACATGATTTTTGCAAGCATTTCTGTATGTAGGTAAAGTTCTCCGATGCAACACATAAATGTATTGCTTCAATGATTAATCGTAGAATGAACAATAATTGTGTTGTAAATGAAATAAGACAGATACGCGTATTGCTGATTATCTTTACTTTAATCTTATTTAATGATTTAATTTTACATATTTTTGCAAAAATTAGTTGGGATATTATTTTATGTTACTTTATATATTACGAATGTTAGTCCAGGTAGTCTAATAAACTACCTTTTTTTTATTTTCAGGAAAGCAGAATGGGTTCCAGTCAACAGTTCTCTCTTAGATGGAACAATTATTTGAAACACATTACTTGCGCTTTCGACACGTTAAGGACGGACGAGGATCTCGTAGATGTCACTTTGAGCTGCGAAGGCAAAAGGATCAGAGCACACAAAATGCTCCTGTCAGCATGTAGTACATACTTTAGAGATTTATTTAAGGTAAATGCAATTTTGGTCGATTCGTTAGGTGTGCATTTAAATGTGGGAACAACTTTTTGTAACAGTTATTTGTTGTTATAGGAAAATCCGTGCCAGCATCCCGTCATAATATTCCGTAATGTAAAATTCGATGACTTGGCTGCCTTGGTCGATTTCATGTACCAAGGTGAAGTAAATGTCGTTCAAGAGCAACTGGCGAGTTTTCTCACAACGGCAGAGCTCTTGGCGGTGCAGGGTCTCACAGACGGCACAGGAAAGGACGACAGTTTAGTGGAGGTGAGTTGCTAACACGTAAAATGATTAAGGGATTATACAAATCAATATACATTTATTATCTATTCACTACTATTTCACGCTGTTTGAAGAGCCATGTCTGTCTCTGATTTTGTTATAATTATAATAATTTTAATGGAAAGAGAATGTAAGTTTCTTTGCCCCAGCCTACATTCTGGAGAACTGGATTTGTTTTATTTTAAGTTCATTTATTGTTAACATTATTTGGAGATTTCTGTCTTCCAAGGAACAACGTAATACTTCAATTTGCTCATTTCCAGTTAGCTTAGGATTGAGTTCATGTTTCGGGTATTTTATTTATATTTCGGTGGAATATTTTTCCACTGAAAAATCCTAGAACACATGCAGGGTGACGAATCCAAAAATCGAACCTGGATCTTTGACAACTGCTTCAGCACTGAACTATGCCTCTTATTTATATATCATATTACCTTTTAGGATGACTTAGAAATTCCCAACGAGCCTGAAGTTCAACTGCAGAACACTTCCGGTAAATCCACGGGGGATAACAAGAGAAATAAGTCCCCATCGTCTCCGATGCCATACCACGCCGTCGAATTGCAACCCGAAGTGCCGCCAAACAAAAGAAGAAAAATTCGAGAAAGTACGAATGTGAACGCGGAGAAGAATTCGGCAGGGATGAACGCGAAGGATTGCGATGGGAAAACGTCGGAAAATCAGACGGGATCGGCCTCCGATCCGGTTGAAATAATTCCCCTCATGCCGAACTTAAAGCTGGAGATGCCGGAATATCTGGAGCAAGATGGTAGCAGTTGTAGTTATGAAGATCAGAGTATAGGTGACAGTACGCTGAATAAAATCACCATAGACGACACGTCGTCGACCACGCCTGATCACGAACAGAAGCCCGACATCAGTCAGACATTTTACTCGAGTCAGTCGACATCGGACGGTTTGGACGGCAAACATCAGTCAGATGTTGGTAGGTATCTTTTGTACGTTATTTAAATGTTTAGAATTTGCAGAAATATTTTTTACCTTATTTATTTTAATCAGTTTTCAACGTCAGTTTTCACGCAGGCTGATGATTTTGTTTTGTCTGTTAGGACACCTACTATCTAAACCAAGTACTTCGGGAGAAAGGGCAACACAGGATGCGGTACAGGGTAAGTGATTATCTATTCTCTTTTTATTATATACAAATTATATGATATAGTCTGTTGTTCTGCCATTACAATGTAATTACAACATGGAATTGCAACAAATTTGATGAATTAATAGTTGTAGTTAATTATAGATTTATTTAAATTATTATTTATTTAAAGTTTGTGAAAATTAAGGCTATAATTTAAAACAAATTATTAAATCTCAAATTACAGATTGTAATATATAGGAATGACAAATTATTTAAATTCGGTATTTAATCATTCATTATCATTCATGAAATCATTTACAAGCAACATACAGTAGTATGTGACAGTAATGGCAGTCTGACAAACTTCAAAGTTTTGTATCCACATGATCCACATACTTAGTTATAAGTTAGCAATCTTTTAAAAATGTGCATCTATATATATACCTGATTTTAATATATTGGACATTAATATACATATAAGAGAATTTTATGCATTAATTTGAATTATAAACTGCTCTGTGATACACGAAACTGCACTCTAACTTCAGTGGTGATGGATTAATTGCATGTACTGTGGGTACAAAACCAGAACAATAGTATAAGCACCTTGATACATGAAGCGTCAGTATTACTTGGGAATTACTTGGTTTCATGGATTAAGGTTCGGTAACAATTATTTTTCATTGCAATAAGAAGGAAGACAGGATTCCTTCCTGTTGTGATATTGTGATCTTAAGTTTGAGGGGTAGTTAGTTGATTGATTTTTCACATCAAACTGTACGATGGTTTGGTAGCTATGCAGCTTTGCATTACTTATACACGCACACAAATGATAATTAGAAGAGGAGATTAGGTTTTGTGTATATATATATATATGTATATACAAAAAAATATATACATATAAATCCAAAGACAGTGATGTGTAAGATTTACAATGGAAACGTGTATTATTACTTTACAACGACGAATATTTCAAGAAGATATCTCGGGTCTCAATTACAATCTTTCTTTTACGTGAACCTGGTTCTCACTAACATGACAAAATATTTAAAGATAATGAAGAATCGATAACGCTTCTCACAATTTTACAAAAATGACATATTTTTACCCTGTAATATATAACGCTATTAAAAATTTATTAGTTTTTGCAATGCTCTGTGAAATACTGTCAATTGTTGTTTTCCTTTTTGACCTGATTACTCTTGCATTATTAAATGGGATCAGGTTTACAATCTTATTGTAAGCAAATTTCTCAACATTAACGATAAACATATGTGTGATACATTCCCTGCTTTGTAACAGGGAAGACTACTTTTATTTCCACCGATCATATCGAGATTTACCTTTTAATGTACAGAGTGCATGGTGTTTTGGATGTAAATGTATGGTACAGGCACTCGGGTGTAGGTTGAACTGTAGATACTAGTAAGCATTGCCAAGTGCTGTATGTGTGCCGACAATCATCAACATTCCTTTTTTTAATAACTTTGATCAAAGCCACCACTATATTCCTTATGCGCACTAACTGTAAGCATATTTCTGTGTATATACTAAAATAAGAAATACCTTTCGATACTGGTTCAAGGCAACTTCTTCGTAAAAATATCTAATTCGTGTGTATGGCGCGAATCCTATTACATATACACTATGGTTTATTTGCATGTAACGTTAATCTTAAATACCGGATATCGATTTTTAAACGTTAGAACAAAACACTGCGAGTCAAATTTATGGAATTAATATTTTCTGAAAGTTTTGGCGAAGCTTATTTTGGAAAACTTGATCAATATGGTCGAATGTAATAGGCTATAATTTAAACAAAAAAAAAATTTTTTTTAAATAATACATATATAGTAATATATTTTTTAATGAAAATACAATTATGCCCCAATTCTTTTAAATACAATTGTTTCGCTAAATGAATATTTTAGATAAAAAATTTTTCCCCTTTACTATTCGATGAGAATAGCTTTGTCCAAATTATTTATTTACTTTTAACTGAATTTATAGACTTATGATTGTACAATAATGTAATCTCTAGTTGAAGATAATCCAAGATGATTTTAACGCAATTGTGCGAAAATAAGTTAATTATTAATTACATATATAATATTTTATGAAAATTATCTCGGACACATAATTGCGAATTTCGTTCGAGTGCTTTTCGAATCAGCTTCCGGCGATCATAACGATCGCTGTATCCGGATCAGGATTGATTAATGTTGAGATTAACTTGCAGAATGTATCGTTAGTCTGTCGCGAGATATACATTCGTGCAAATACGAACTAATTCTGAAGTAGTCAGGTGGTGGTGGTGCTCTGGTGACAGTGGCATGCGCGTGCAATCTTTCCTTAATATTTGGTAATTTAAAAGCAATTCTTTCCCTCCTTGTACGATGCAAAACTCCATATAGTAAGCAGGAGCGTATGGGAAATACAGCGATCAGGATTGAATCGATACTCCTCTGGAATCCGTCAGTTCCGATATTCTCTGATATTCTTGATATTACCCTATTGGGAAAATAGAGCTCTAAAAATATTAATATTGTGACAATAGATTTTACATGATTAAACGGGAAATCCATGCAAGTTCAAAGCATAATAGCAGGATAAGATTGCGTCTCAACAGTTGCACACAAAATTGTACCAAAGTAAACAGATGTTTTCGGATTATTTTGTACTTATGGTCTTGTTAAATGCATATTCGCGCAAAAGAAGGTAAATCTTCCGATGGAAAATAAATTTTACAAAACCGAGACTGATAAAAACGAAACCTATGGCTCGATGTTGATTTGTCTTATAAATGTTAAAATTTCACTTGACGTTCTATTAATAAATATATTAATGTAAATATATAAGCAGAATTAGTTATATTCGTGAATTATTATACTTTCTCGCTTTATTGGAACATTTTATGTTCATTGTCAGTTAATTACATAGACAAATTAGAATTAAAATCGAACGAAAACGAAATGCATAAATCGAAAAACCGAGACGGATTTCGGAAGAGACTATCGACATCTGGTATATTTTCCGCACGAGACGCTCACGAGTGTGGGGATTGTGAACGTATCTTGACCCGAAAATCTTTGATTGCAAATATGTATGGCCGGAGAAAGAACGACAAAAAAAAAGACAGAAAAGAAAGAAATAAGTGGGTGGTTTCGGCAGGTAGGTAATACAAGATCTCAGCAACGATCTAAAGCAGTAGCACGAGTTCTTCTAGTAGTCACGACGACATCAAAACGCTTGTTCCTTCATTTCAAGTGCTAACGTTATTATTCGTTCACGTAAACGTCGTTAACGTCTCCGCGCGATGTGACCCGTTGCGTTTCGCCTCGAAGTCGATTCGTCGCGTGGTCTTTCTCGTTTACCGATTCTCGACTGTGAATCTATATGAGCACGAAGCTGCGGACCCCGTTATTAATCGAATAATGCGATATCTTGGATACTGAATATTTAGTCAGTTAATGTGACTTGATTAAAGAAGATAAATTTCTAATATCTAATTTCTAATATACTGCCATATATCTAAGTCGTAAGGTAACATTGGGTTTACTGATCTTTATCTCGCGAGGAGATAGAAACAGACGCCGTTGGATAAATTCTAGATCGAAATTGATTACAACGATTTTAGGCCAATTGTAGCTTGGGAGTAGGAGGACTAGCGTGATTCTGTGATTGAATACACAGTTGCTTCCTACTTCCAAGGCACTGTTATTTCTTTATTTCCAAGATACTGAATTGTTCTTGAAAAACGTTTCGTCGACACGCGAGTGTTTCGCCGATAGTCCTGCGACTGTCGCGAGATTTGCGTTGTCGAAGTCACGATCCAAATTGAGGGGGAAAAAAAAATCAAACGAACACGAGACCGAGAACGGACGATGAGTGCTTGTGCGGAAGTTTGCGTTTCGCATTTGGAGAGGAGTGAGCCAAACTCGTAATTCATCCTATCGCAAGGCGAGCACACGACGATGAACCTACGATAATGGCGATCGACGCCGTCTCTTTGTTCGCGGGAAAAGCGGATCCCGCTTGTGGGGTATCGATCCTCTCCCGAATTGCGCAGCAGGAGGTCGGCGAAGCTCACCGTCGAGAAGCACGGAAGGTTGGATACGCGAGCGTCCTGAGCAATTACGTGCAATCAGCCTCCTCGTTTCAGCGTTCATCGACCGCATGAAAAAGAGATTTTTCTTTCGAACCGTTGAAGGTTTTCTCGTGATGGCCGATAGACAGAGAAGGCAAGTCTTCTTCGGAAGTTTCCGTGACGAACAATGAAACTAGATAGACCTCTCGATCGACAAAAAAGAAGGCGATCTAAATTATTTTATGATTGTTTCCACCGTTGTACAAAAATCTTGATGATAGATCTATGAAAAGATTGAAAGATTATTCAAGGGAACGAAATCTGAGATGACCCGGAAGCGCTACTAATCCTCATGCGTCCACGTTTCTCCACGTGGACTAATTTCTCCGCATGTCCTATTGTATTAATCGAAGAAGAATTGATATCGCTTCACGATGAACTATTCCGAGCAAATTTAAGATCGTAAAACGACCCTGGGGGTCGTAAAAAAAAAAGAAGCATCGTACGAGTTCTCTTCCGGAAAGACACGAGGGAGAGATATTGGAATAATGCGGGAGCCCGCGCATTGAAATCTTAGCACGTGACGATACCACCGAACGCGCACTCGTAACTCGCGCGTAGCGGTGTAGATCAGATCGCCGATGAGACACACACACTCTGTAGACACGGCTTTTTAGCGGCTACCGCTGCTGCGATTGTGGGATTGTTGTGGTTGGTGCTGGGGGTTGGTGCTGCTGCTGATGCTGTTGCCGCTGGTGCCGTCACGGTTTATATTGTTGCCCGGTGGATGATGTACGGAGAGGTCTCTATTTATTTATTTTTTTTATAATTGTATAACTATATAACTAATGGTTGCCTGCATGCCCCTACCGCGCCTATTACTTCTTAAGAAAAACTGACTAACCCGACACAGCCCGACCAGGCGTTGTGTTTGTTGTTCTTGTTGTTGGCCACAACACTGTGTTTCTCTCCAGGAGGGTTTACGTACGTATCTGGTCAGCCGCATAGCCTCAGCAAAGCAAACGGCCACGGGAAAGTGTGCGTGCACTGCAAGCAACGCGGCATGGTAACGTCACGCGGCAAGCTCAGGCAGACCCGCTTCAAATGTTGGCCCTGCAATGCCTGTTTATGCCGCTGGCCATGCTTCGTCGACTATCACAAAATGCGTGCGATCCCGCACATCCCGCCCCCCTAGCACCAACCCCGTCTTAGCGCCCCGCCGGCAGCGAAAAAAAACTAACGTGTTCCGTCCGCCCCCCCCGCGATCGGACCGATCGTACGGGCTACGAGTGGAGATCGGTATCGGAAAGAGACACAGGCCTCGATACAGGCCCATTACATCGAAAGAGAAAGAGAGAGAGAGGAAGAAAGGAAGAGAGAAAGAGAGAGAGACAGAGAGAGAGAAAGCTTTGATCAACCTATATTTATGACCGTGTCACAAGTATCTTTTTTTTTGTTAGATTTTTTTGAACCGTGACAATATTCTTTAAAGCAAGAATTCACCAGCAAGAAGTCAATCTTTATTCCTAAGTGAGATACTGGCGGAAATAAGCAGGGGCGAAATTCGACCTCCCATTCTTTTTTCCCCCAGAATTTCATTTAGGCGCAAGGCAACGTGTATCGTATATTTCATACAAGATACGAGGATGGTTTGATAAGTTTGAGATGGCCTTACAATCTATTTGGTGACGTGATGTCAGGACAGTTCCACTCTTCGAACCCCTCCTCCAGGTTTTCAGCCAGAAGTGACGCGTCACCAAATGGATTGTAACGCCATCTCATATTGCCAAACTTATCAAACCACCCCCGTATTTATGCCAAACTAGTATTTATAACTTACGACGGTTGTATTTGTAATACTATGTATTAGAGTGCTATCTAGACGGAGATAAAACGTTGCGTGCATATTGATTACCTGACATCTCATAAACATCCCGTGCTTGTTAATAATGTATATTACTTATATGATTTATAGTTACGTTGATTGCGACTAATGATTGCGATCAACGATAGTATGATTTTTGACGAATCACGATATTCAGTATAATGCTGCGCCGTAAGTTACACGAGATTGCCGTTTCACTCATTGCTCAAGAGTGCAGTCGAAATTATTTTGACGTTTATTTGACAATTCCGCGTAAAGTCCGTCTATTTAAGGAATTAGATACATAAAAGAATAACGTAAAAATATGCTACGTAAGACAGATTAATAAAAGCACATTTTATTTCACGTGCACTTTGATAAAGATTGTCAAGTAAAATTAATAATAAAAAAAGCCAATTTAATTTCGACTCTTTTTCCGTAAGACTGTTACATATATAGCCTTATCGATACAAACGTATTCATCAGTTTTATCAGACATCAGATTTACGTGGATATATCTAGGATTTTCCTAGAATCTTATTACTGTGAAGATCTAGATGTAACCGATTTGTTAAGAAAACGTTAAGTACAAAGAAAAGCAATTTCCTATTCGTTAATACAGATTAAGGCAGCTACCACGATTTAATTCGTTACATTTGTAAGATAGTTTCAAGCAACTCGTACGGCATATAACAAACGTAACTGTCGTCCAAATTAATCTGGTGCATTATCCGCTCTGCACACAGCCCCGAAGATCTCCCAGTAGAATTAAGTTCGTCTATTCTGGCGAAGCAAGATCGTTTGGATTTTCGTGTTAGGATCGCGAATTTAACTGTAAGACAAATCAGGTATTGCAGTATTATCGCCAACTTCGCACCAAGTAACTGTGGACTGATTTTTATTAAGAATTTCATTCACACATCGATCATTTTCACCGTTTACACGCTGTTGAAAGAACGAAAGGATTAAAATGTTTTCGATGAAATGATTCTTTTTCTGTCTTGTTTTAAAAATTCAAATTATACTAATTATTACAGAAAATATTTGAAATGAATTTTTATTTTCATTAAAATAATATATTTATCAACATTTGAAGTTTTGTATATTTACAGCAAATTATGGAAAAGATATCCTTTTAGAGAATTTTCTTTTTCTTATTGTTAGACTAAAGTTATACTAAAGTTGAAAATATTTAATTTAAAAGCTTGTTACGTGCTGGAAAATTAACGCGTATAGACAATGGACTTTTTTTCCAATATAACTCTTTTTATAAAATAATTACGACTTGTGAAATACAGCCGAGATACACGAAGCGCAACGTGTCAATAAAAGTATTACAGGATTATCCTTAAGTACCCTTATGCCTTCCTTAAGAACTATATTAGCAACGTTTTTTGAAACGTTAAATTCACGAGAAACGAATCCTTCTCTGATATTTTCGGACGCCTGGGGGCTTAACAAGCTTCTGAATCTCTCTTCAATGGTGTCGTGTGTCTTCTGTTTCCTCTGTCTGGTCTGATTAGGCTTGCTCTACTTAGCTTGCGCTTGTCACGCACGTAGGAAAAAGGCGTCAGGAACTGACGAGAGAGACGAGACATGATATCGTCGCTTTGCAAATATTTGGAAGCATTTTCTATCTCATATATTTTTTTTTATCTTGTCTCCTTAAAAGTAGAAATGAAAAAATTAAGTTTCACAGATTACGCAAGATATTTTTTTATTGCAATAAGTATCCGTTAAATATTGTAATGATGCAAATGTATGGCTTTTATATTAATGACAATTGCATTAATTTAATTTTACTTACGAGTAGACAACTTGGAAATTTATTATTTAATATATACGATAATAATATGATTTCTTACAAGAAAATGAGGGAAGAAGTATCATCCTTTAAAAAACAAATTGTAATTCTAAATAATTAGTTTTAAAAGATTAGCAATCGATGTCCACAGCTCGTCACTTCGTGAGCCTTGCCAAGAAGTGCTTCCAAGTCTTTGAAGCAGTCGTTGATGGCGTTGAAATCCTTCTCTCCGACGATCAGCCATGCAGTTTTTCACGGGATGGGTATTAGAATCTAGCTTCTCCGAGAGGGGGAGAGAGAAAACGACGCGCGAGATGGTTGTCGATGGGGGATTTTACGCGCGTTATCATTTTATAGCCCTCGAGATTCGGCGCCGGACGGGGGAGAACGCGCGCGCCGTTTTTACATTCGCCGTCGTTGCGTCAGCTAACAATGCGTGGTGACGTTGTGTGTTTGTTGTTTTCTTTGTAGAACGTGCCGCGGATGGCGACGACGACGACGCCGACGCCGTTTCTGCCAGCGGCGTCGCCGAGCTCGTCCCGGATGACGATTACGGTCAGTCCGACGCTGCGGCGGACGCCGGCCTCTTGTTTCGCTGTAGAATTTGTTGGAAGGGTTTCAAGCACCCGATGTCGTTGACACTGCACAAGGACTTGCACACGGGCCAGACCAGGTGCCCGATTTGCCAGCGCATCTTCAGTCGAAGTTACGACATGAAGGCACACTTGCTGCGCATCCACAAGCGTCAGCACACGTTCAGCGTGTTCGACGTCCAGTCAAACTTTCGAAAGTGATAACATTTTAAGACTCTCTCCTTCTCCCCCGGGCTTCTTTTCCGGGCTCCTCCACCGGCTCGCTCGCGACGGTTTTTCACGCAAGGTTGATCGTTACGCGGAATAGCTTATTGTCGCGAGAAGATATTTTAACGGCAGATTTCTTGTGGTGTTTATAGCCGAGTATATTTGTTAGCAGATATATTATAAGAGGCTTAAGTACTTATATAACGAGAGTTAAACGACCTAAGGTATAACTAAGCTTCAACAGAGTGCAAATAACGGGGATTTATTCCCCAGATAGTTTCAAGTTTTAGCAGAACGAGCTCTTAATGTTTAAGGTATTTGATATGTTCGCTGTCAAACAAATTTCGCGCCGACGATATTACGTAAAACTAGATTGCAACGTCGTGTAACGTTAGTATTTGGAAATGAAAGAACAAGCAAGATGTATACCCTTTATTGGCATTTGATGAACGAAGCTTGTGCTTAAAGAGAAAAAAGGAAATGAGCTATGTGGTAAGCTAAAAGTTGTTACAACGAATGGAAATTCTCTTAACATGTTGGGCCGAGTGACAGTAGTCCAGTTAAATCGTACGAAAATCTATAACTTATTCTAAATTATTATATATAACATTCTAAATTATTATACATATAGTATAATGGTACGAAATTCGTATGTCTGTTGTAGAATCTCTAAAAGATTTGGTAATCTACCTGAGTAGATGTCTACCTACTAGATCCTACCTAGATACCTACTATGTAGAAGACGAGCATGATGGACCTTCAAGTCCTGTAACACGGAACATATCACGTCATAAGATACAAAAAAAGAAGGGACGGGCTAGGCAGGTAAAGAAACCCTGTAAGAGATGTTGCGAGAACATCACGTTGTTCAAAAATCATAAGCCCGTCGAGGTAACAACGTTCTGTAACGAATGCATTGGCAAGCCCCACTTTTGTCTGCGTTGCTTCAACATAGTGCATCATATTAAAACGCCCGATTAAAAAGTTCCTTCAATTCCTCAAATCTCATTGAGCGAATAATATTCTTCTAGTTGCTCCAACGTATTTTTAAGATCGCACTCTTTATTTCGATACATACATGATTAGATTTTTATGTTTAGATATAAATTTTTTTTTTTTTTACAAAAAACGCTGATATTTGTTATGTCCAAGCGTGAATACTTTAATTTTACTCGATGATATGATTACCATGGCAGCGAACATGTTAATATCGAAAGTTAGGATGTTTCAACGAACAAAATTTGTTATTGTAATAAAAAAGGTTCTCATCGATTATACATAAAGAAAGATTTATTTCAGACTGATAAAAAAAATAGATAACACAAATATAGGTAGGATCAGTGTATTACCTATTTTTCTATCAGTCTGAAATAGATACTCTTTATAAAAGATACTTCTCTTATAAAAAAGAAAATATAAAAATAAGCCGAAAATTAAGCAAGCAGGCCAAGATTTAAAAAAGACTATATAGTGCATAAGTATTGAAACAAATGGAAATTTTAACAGATATTTACATCGCTTAATGTACACTGTTTATTTTTTGCAATAGTCTGAATATTAATTTCTAATAGAGGAAGATTAGATATATTTTATTATTTACAAATAAATAACTAGAATTTTTTATTTTTCTATTTTGACATAAACGCTTACAAAATCTTGCCAAATTAATTCTGTATCGATGAAGTATTTTACATTACTTTTGAAACATTCTTTACGAACGAAAAAATTTATATTGATTTAAACGACGTGCCATGAAATAGAAGTATAATATTAAGGGTGTTTAAGATTGTATAATAATGCATTATTCTTTTAATATTTAGGGAAGCATTAAAGTTACATATAACACTGCAAGACTACCATTTATGAAAGAATATTTTGTTCTCTGCCAGTATCGATTTTATTTTTGGTTCGTACTCTGTCATTGCACATTTAATTCTAAACATAATTATTTCTTAAATTTAATATTTAACTCATATCAACAGAGTAATATTAATAGTATATTGATACAGCATATAGTTATGTTTAGTTCTAGATGTGTAATGAAAAGATGGACCATATTTAACCTTTAGAGGACAAGCAGGTTTTTTTCATCACTTTTCATGATTTTTACTTATAACTTTCATGTGTTAATAAAGTGTTATACTACGAAAAATAAGCGATCTCCGTGGAGCCTAAAAATATGGTGATTTGACAAAAAGGGAAAAATTGCATAAAACATTTATATGATTGTAAATTCATGTAAATGATTGTAAATGATTATAAATTTCAAGAAAATTATTATTTATATTCAGTTTTGAATGAAAAATATGGAAATATTTTTTGCGAAATCTTGTTATAAAAATATATTTTGAATTTTGAATTTATTTGCTTAAAAATGCAAATAAATTTATAAGGAGAATTTGTAAGAAAAAAATTTTTATTTACGATGTTTATGCATATATTTAGTAATGTTGCTTTGTATGATATATTTCGAAGTAACGTACACAGAGGCATATCGCACTCACGACACAAACTTTGGTCGTCGACGAATACCTTTTTTTGATACATACTAGATACTACGCATTGGCCATTCTCACTTATTTGCCTTAGATTCTCGGAACCACAGAACTCAGCGACTCAAAAAACCCTTATATATATGATATTTTAACGCATAAATAGTGTGAAGCTTAAAAATAGACTTTTCGTCCTCTAAAGGTTAATACAATGTTACAAAACAACAATTAGAGAAAAACGTCATTTTCGGTCAGGATTGACTGTTGGAAGCCTGATATTATTCGCGTGAATTTTGTGTACAATTCTTTGCCTCAGCAAATCACGCGTTACTTACGGTTTTGAAACGTAGTTTCAACTAAAGCTAGCATAATAGTCACATAATTAATTTAATCACATTAACACAAATCTTTGGAATATTAGAAATATATACCTATTAGAGATATCCTGTTTCACTTATTATTATTTTTATATACGTCGCCGTTAAAGACCTTTCTATTATTAACCGGTTGTTGCGATAAATATCACATGCCGCATGCTCGAATTAGTTTAGACACCCACACGGAATGTAGGGTAATCCAGGTTCAAATCCTGGCCGTGGTGTAATTTTTCGCAATATATCCTATATATTTCGTATTCTGTTCTATATTCCGGAGATCTTCTATACTGTATATCTCTAATATTCTAAAGTTCTGACTGAGAATAACGTTTTTCTCTAATTGATTGTACATCACAGCGGTCCTATTTCATTTATTATTAATGTTACAAAATCTTCATGACTCAGAGGCATGAACTTCGGGTATTTTACGTTAGAACAGCTTGGAGTGGATATATGTTGTGTATATATGTTCGCCAGAATGTTGCTGTGTCATATATTATTATCTCACGTGTGTCTATAATGATCTTGCGTCGCGCGTTTCGCAGTTTTTTTGTACGTTTCAGTAACAATACTTATATATGTTTAATAAATTGTGTACACGATTTTGTATATTATCGGGAGTGAGCACTTCCGATGCCATCGAGTAATGCTATACGAGTTTCTAATAAAAGGATTGTAAAAAAGAAACTGTACTTCTTGGGCCAACAACTAGCAAGACTATGCGCAATTTAATACATTAATTGGATAAAATTGGAATAATAGCGCGCAGCGAGCGACGAATTAGGAATAAAAATAAATTAACGATAAGACTTCTGGTTTTGTTTAAGATGACGCTGGTTTTGTCGTTAGAATTTCATGAAGTTACAATTTCGGCGAAGAGTTGGTTTCTCTTCGTTAATGTACAGGAGATAGAACTTCGCATGTCTCGGTATCCGCAAGCTTTTTGACATTTTTCGGCACACTCCCAAAGAATTCTCCTTTTCGTTTCTGGCTGGAGGCTTCATTGAATATGCTTATGGGGACTGTACCTACTTACATTGGTTACGAGCTCTTAACACCAGAATCCCGACAATTGTATCAATGTACGGTACACATACTCGACACGGAATGCGTTGGCGAGTACGATGTATGAAGGGCCGACCCGTCGATTAAAATTAACACAATAATAATTAGGAATATAAATTGCACATTAATGATTTCCTATTACTTATTAGAAATTATCGTTTGGTCAAAACACATACCTACATATACACACATATACACATGCACACTTGTATGACAAATTATTAATTATAGCAGATCTTTATATGAAATATATATTTTTAGAAAGATCAGTATCGAGTGAATATATTTTATTATTAATTATTAAAATATGACAAATTAATTTGCTACAAAATATTGTTACACTCGAAGGTCCTTCTTATAATATCCATTTTCTCAAGTTTTGAGAACGTAGCTGTATTCCATAATTTATTTTGTGATAAATGTAGTGTATTTTTTACACGTTATACATGAACTTGCAAATTTTCACGATGGGTCGTCCCCTCTCATTTTTTCAAATGTATTCCTGACGGCCTGAGACCAAACCTTCACTCATCTTATAAAAAAATGAAGCACGATTTAGTGCGATGCAGCGTAACTAAGTAACAATTAATCATTTAAATTCAACGTTTATATTTAGCCGTGCATTAATACCGCTTATATTATTTATATAAGCACACATCCCGTATAAAACGTAAATGTTTCATTCAATGGTGTTTAGAATTTTTTTGCTTTTTTGCGATTTTGCAATCTTTTAATCTTTTATATACCTTATAGAAAAAATTTTCGAAGACCTTAAGATCTCTCTTTTAGTTTCTTAGAGTTCTAAATATTAGTATCTTTTGATTCATTGCAATTACTTACTTTCGTTATCTCTTAAACGATATTTTAAACCGCTATACAAAACTTTATCAATGATTTTTTTGTTGTTTTTTTAAAGCTAAATTAATTTAGTTCATATTATTATTCTCAGTCTTTAATATTTTGAATCGTGCATATCAGAGTCTCGACTTAGAGAAAATCTATCGTTATCGATGTGTGCTTATCGGATATGTCTCATTGTCGTATTTTCTTCGAGAAAGAAACAACAACAATCAACACACCGAAACAACCGAAACCGCGAAACTGATGAGGCACAGAAAAAAAAAAAGACAAGAAAAAAGACCGGAGAAAAAGCATCTCTTCGCGCACGACGAACTTATTACAATAAAAAGTATGAGACCGTGTGTGTATGGGAAACACTTTGGATTGTGTGCGCAGAATCAGAGCACAATTACGGGAAGCATCAACCGCAACCGCAACAACAACAACTACTACTACCACCACCTGTGCCACCTGTGCAGCAAATGAGCCTCGTTCTCGACGGGGTCAGGCGCAGATCTAAGCTGCACTACGTGGTGGAAAGCGGTCGTTGGGTGTGCGACGTCTGCGGCCGAACCTACAATCGTGGCGATTCCTTAGCTCATCATCGCAGTATACACAGGGGCGACACGGTCTGCCCGATCTGTCAGACCGTCTTCACGCGAAAGTACACCATGCGCTGCCACATGGTGAACGTGCACGGAGTCAAGTAATAGATAACGTATAACATACGAACGGCCGCGGATGTTGCGGGTACGGAGGGGGTGAGGGGGGGGGGGGGGCGCGATAGAGAAACTCGAGGAATGAAAGCGCGGACGGAATTCGGGCAGGATACCTTGACCTCGTTCTAATTTTTAACGTCATTCGCGGAAAATTGGAGCGCCCAAAAAGGATTTTTTAGGATGCATCCTCTGCAAGGCGATAGATCCCATATAGATGTACTTATATCGTGCACGAGTGTATGATCGACGCCAGTAGACGTAGCATACGTTAATTTCGACCTTGACGAAACACGACTAGTCTTTCGCGAATGGTAGCCGATTACGTAGACAGTCTGGACACGACAGGGATTTGAGATTTTTGGATAATTGGAAATGTACGAAAAGATCTTGAGACTCTCGACATCTGAAATTCGCAAATTTTAGGATCTCGATTGTAAAAGCTTCTGGGTATTCAAGATCTAGCTTGAACGGATTTTACTGCATATTTGTTTAAATAGCAGTTTGGAATCATTTCAACAAGTTGAGCGTAGTGAAATTAAGTCTTTTGAGTTTTTATTTGAGTCTTATAAAGTTTCTTCGAAAAGCGTAACGAAATTATCCTTAATCCAAATTTATATTGCCCTTAGGAATCAAACATTTCGATTGGTATACATTAAAATTTTATATATAATTTTATGTTTATATATATGATACCTTATATATATTTACATAATTTTTTTTATGCATTTATATATAAATATTATATATATACATTAAAATTATATATAAATCATATTTAATTTCATATATTTATTATAAATGTATATTAGTAAAAAAACAAATGTTCTGTCAGTGACCACATAGTACGCGACATGTTAAAAGTCTATATATATTTCATCGTACCGGGAGCACAGCAATAAAAAAAATTAAAATATACACTTATATGTACACGAAAGGATTATTTTCTTCTACAAGTCGATTGTACGCAAATCTTTTTCCACGTGAGTTATTTATACTTTTTTTTATGCGTCGACGAATGCGTCCACGTATAATGTTATTAATTTCGTACATAACGTTCAATGACTTATAGCCTATTGTTTTGTACGTAATTAAATAATTAGCTGCTTTAATACATAGATCTGAAGAGATTTAGGATCTTGTTATTACGTTTACTAATTAAGGCACAAGATTACAATTTTATTTTCTTCGCGGATAAAAAAGTCTTTTCATTTTCATGCTCATTTTCTTGTTCCTTTAATAATCGACATTCGATATAAATCGATCGCTTCCTGCAGGATTGTATCCATACACGCGGGAAGAATTCGAGACATATGTGTATGTACATATGCATGTATAATAAGTATAAAGATAGGATAAAAAACGGCGAACGAAGTTTACGACGTACGGTACTTAAGTATATCAGAGGAGTTATACTCTACGCAACTAGACTGATCTTATTAAGTGTTATCGAGCGATCTCGATTTAACTGCACAAAGGGGGTTATCATGTTACTACACCACTACTTGGCGAAATCAGAACATCGCGAATATCCGTCGCGAATAAAACGCAAGTCGGCAGCAACGTCTTGTCCGAAGCTTCGTTAGTCCGTCAAACGTGCATAATTTATCTAGGGCGGCAGCTTCCTCCGAGCGGCACGAAATCCATCCGTCGTCCTACCTTCAATATATTCATGTACACTTACGAGACGATTATATCCGCATTGGCATCATATACATATTTATATATATACTGAGTATAAAACTGTTATTTATGTGGATGTCACGTTTTCCGTCTCGGCGCAAAACTTTAGACAATCGTCGATCGCGGTCGGATCGACCGATCTCATTGTTGCGTAATCTAATTGATGTAATTAGTTTATCGGTGAAGAAATTGCGAAAACATCGATACAGAATAGACTCTTGGTGTACATAATCGAATATCGATGATTACTCTTCGGCAATCTACAAAATCATGTGACACACTCTTCTCAAATTATACGCAGTAGTAACTAATGACGTAAAGTTACACAGCGTATTAAACTTGAGGAGAAAATCATTTATTTTGTCATTTTTTATTACTCTTTATTTCATTGTTTTATATAGCTTCTAACGTAAAGTATCGTAATATAATTCGCAGTGATATAATGAAATTTGATTATTCTAGCGAAAATTGACGTTGGATGAATAATTTTTGTTTTTAATAGCATTTAATGCAAAGAAATTTCGGAAACGTCAAAGTAGATAGGTAGCCTCTAAGCCGGGAATTTATTTAAGTTTATCTTTCTAAGAGAATTATTTTACGACGTTTTTAAAATAGAATTTTACTAGTTTACGATGCGATCATTTCCGCTGTAACCTATACAACGCATTATGTGTAAATTATGACACGGTAGAATATATACAAAAGATCGCCGGACTTATACATTTTTTTGTACTTCGCGTTCTAAAAATAAAAGCCATTATATCAAAACCGTACGTGCCGCGGAGTTATTTTCTCACTTCATGGAACGATCGAACATTTTCCGGGATTATTTTCCGAAAATCTTCGATCGGCGACACAAACGCAATAAGATCTCGATATAACGAATGAACACGATAGAACGTAATTCTTATAGCGATAAATTTTAATTTAGATAAGATTATAAGAATTTAATTTAACTCGAATATACGGGACAAATATTTTAATTAAATTGACAATTATAAATTACGAGTCACGCGACGTTTCATTAAATAGAAGAAAAAAAGGTTTTAAAAGGATTTTATTTCAGATCTGAGACGACCGAATCTTATGTTATCATAATTCGGACGTGGAATTCGTTATAACGAAATTTTGCGGCATTTCTAGCGGCAGAAATGTCTCTCAATCACAGAACGTACTGAAGATACTTTCATATGGTGATTTCCTCCTGCGTTAGAAATTTCACGAACACGAACGATGCTTCTTTAGACGACGCGAATGTCATGGATTCACGAAATCGTCGACTCCTCGCGCATGACACGTCGCTCCACGTGTGCTGAAGTACAAGCACACGCAGCAACGCCCGATTAATAGCGAAATTCCAAAGGAATACATGATTGTCGGTCCACTATACATAACAACATGCGATTGGCAGTATATATATATCTCGTGTCACTTGAACCTTGAGCCTTGATTACTCGGCTTTCAATCACGACTCATGAACTTGGTCCCCGCCCACGTTGTGCATGTTAAAACATTTTATACGTGTTATTCGTTCCTGTTTCCGTTTTTTTCTTTTCGCTGTTGTTCATATTTATGCCGTTGTATATTTATAGTTCACAGTAGCATGATGACCGCTCCGAGAGTATTACAATTACTGCCATTCTGTGTGTCGCCGTTCTCGTGATCACTGTCTCTCTTTCTTTCTCTCTCTCTCACACTCTCTTTTTCTCTTCCTCCTATTTGTAAGTCTCACCGTGTGCGTTGCCTTTTTTCTTTCTTTTTTTTTCTTTTTGTTATTGCTACTGCTGTTGTTCTCAGATCCGAGTGAACGAGTGGAAAAGTAGGTAGAGAAACGAGAGTGAGACGAGATTCTTACGAGTGTACGAGTAGCTTGCTACTGATATGCGATTTTTCTCGATTTCCTTCTATTTTCTTCTCAGCGTCAAAAGGCACCTCTGTACTCGCAGCGTCGCGTGCCGTGATCCACGACGAGGCATTTGTCCTGATTCGATTTATTATATACAATGGGTCGGTTTTCTATTGCGCCGAACTGACTGCACTAGTTCAGAGTTTATCTTCTTTCTTCCCATGTGGAGATAAAAAAGGTAAACTCTGAACTAGTGCAACCGGTTCGGCAATAGAAAACAGACTTCATATATATATGAAACAATAGAACCGATAGGTTTAAAGCAAAGAAAAAGAATTTTTATCTGGCAAAGTGTCGAGATGTTTTTTTTTTCTATTTTAATCTGTTTTAATTGAACATACAGGTAAATATATGTACAACGTACATTTGCGCATACAAAAATAATTTTTATTTAACATTATACGTATATTTAATGTAGAGGAAAAAATATTCTTTTCACAATAAAAATATAAAATATTCTAAAATTGTGTCACGTCGTCGATCGCGAGGTATCTCTCGCGTCTCGAGTACTCGGGTACGGGTGACGAGCGATCGGGGAGGGAGGGGGGGGGGGAAGGGGTAAGCGCGTTTCCCGAACACGGAAAACCGGAAGTAGGGCAAATCCGCGAGAGAGCGAAAGCCGCGTAACCGGTGCGTGTGTGTATGTGCGTACGCGCGCGCGCGCGACCACGACGTAGCATGAACGTTTGTGTCTGATTTAGATTCACACACGGTGGTCATCGAACAGCCGTCGCACTCGTGCAAACTCTGCGGTAAATCGTTTTGGAATCGGGACTCGATGTATAAACACATGAATATGCACAAGGGCACGACCCAGTGCCCGGTGTGCCACAAAGTGCTCAGCCGCACCACGCACATGAAGCGTCACCTGAAGAACCGTCACGGCTGGCACAGCGGGGTCGGGACGACCGCAGCGGCCGCTGCTGCCGCAGCCGCCGCCGCTACCAGGGTGCAGGCCCCGGCCGGCGGCGTCGAGACGCCGGCGCCGATCTCCGTGTCGTCGACCGCCCCCCAGACGATCGCCCAGCAGAACGCCAGCAGTCCGACGAGCATCGACGCGAACGCGACCTACACGACAATACGCATTAGGGAGAGCAGCGTGGAAAGAATCACCTCTAGTCCTATTCCTTAGTGCGAAGACTAATGCGAAGACCTAACCAAAGAAAGAATCCTGTCGACGCAAGGGAGGATAGACCCGTGATCCTTCGCTATTCGAATATCTGAGTCTTTTACTGTACCGAGCGCGATCGGGTACGATTCTTAGAACGTACCGCGTTTTTGCGCTAAATGTCCCGGTTCGGCTCCCTCGGTTGTGATCGTCAGCGTTCTCTCGAAAGCCGCTCGGTAATTCGCTGAGTTCGAAAATGAACGACAGATATTTATTTAATCTGAAAATATTAAAGTTATAAAGTGATAAGATCAAAGTCACAGTAGATTAGACAGTTTTAAAAAGAAATAAAAATATTAAAATGTTTTATTCAACAATTAAAAGTAATCTTTATTTATTGAAATATGAGAAAGTATCGTAATACTTTTATCTGCACTTTCTGATTTTTATTAAATCAAGTTCCATGTCGCTTAATATTTTTTAACAACGCGCTTTAGTAGCCACGGCCGCAGCAGTCAGTCCGCCGCAGTGGAACGTTCGCGATTAGGTCAGGCAAGTGGAAAAAGAGAAGCTGCGGTCAGCCATAAACAAAAGCGAATTGTAAACCGAATTTTAATAAGAATTTAATAAGCATAAGTGCAATTTATACGCGTCGGATCAGTTGTGCGAAAGAATCGATTTTTCGTGCAGCATGCAGTTTGCTAGGGATAGCCAAAGATTTCGTTTTCGTTTCTGGAGCAACGAATTCGGTCACTGTCAATAATGATCGATGCTAATCGTAATTGTCATAAGATTGAATATATCGGCGAGCGTGACGATCATTACACGAATTTTTAACGCGCGAACTCGGCTTGCGTGCCATATTTTTCGCGTTCCTCGAGTTTAACTGTTCCGCGGTACGATCGATGTTTTTTTTTTTTTTTTTTTTTAATCGAAGAAGGGGACACGTGCAAGGACCGTAGCAATTTATTATTTGCCGTTGAGCGTCGGGCCTATCCTGCTCTAGTCGTCGACGAGGAATTTATGTTATGCCTGTCTTGAACTTCACAACCTAGTCATTCGTACACATACATATATATGTATATATATGTATCTATATGTGTATAACGCACATAAGAAGGAACACGAAACATTTATACACGCATATACATACACACATACACACATATAGACCATGTGCGTACACATTTTTTGTAACCAAAGACACGAAGGGAGAACAGAAACGATTTATTTTATCTAGTCAAATTCGAAAGTTCAGTACTTAATAGCATAAGGAGGAATGTGCATCTTTTTTCGTGCGATCGATGCGATTCAGCGATGTGGATTTGCTATACCTTTGGATCGTCAATTCGATTTTCACCGGAGGACTGGTGATCCACGCGATCGTGGTAAAATTGCTGAAACAGTGCTGAAGTATAATCTATTACCTCAGATTTTGTTACAAGAACTGAATCGACAAATTTAATTCAGAAAGCAAAAGCAAATTACTTCTATAGATTCGCTGACATTACAATTTCGTAATTATTATTACTTGTAAATTATTCATTTATTGTATATTATTATATCTTTTTAATTCGACATACATTATGTCAAGCAACAGCAACAATATACACATTTGCAGGTGCATTTTTACCATGATCGAAGAGCAACGCTTCAAGATAACATTCGATTAGTTGCCCCGTGTGCCATTACTTTAATAAGTTAAACGTGTCAATGTGTCGAATTTCGTGTTTCACGACGTCTCGACGACCGGCTGAATTTTTCGCCGTCAGTCGACGCGCCATATAACGTTTTCTCGGGTTCTGTTATCGGTCCCAGACCGCGAATCTATGTTCATGATATTACGCATACTCACGTGCACTAGTATGTAAGGTCTCGGAGACTTGCCAAATATCTAATATATCTAATATGTACACGGTACATCCTGATTTTTTTTTATTTTAGTTTCGCAGATGTAAAGTTAGTGTTTCGTACTATATTACATTTCGTTTGTTTATTTTGTTGTCGTTATTGTTTGTTTCTATTTTTTCTTATCAGCTCCGATTTCGCGATGGCATTATATGCAACGAACGGTGCAATGAGCTCATTTCATTTTGCCATTAGAGAGTCTCGGAGGCTCATCGATAGTCACGCCTGTGTATTTTCGCAATTTTTTAATTAATAAATCGATATTCTCGATATTTTCTATAATGATAGCTTTAAATTGTTTTATTTATTTATGCATTACTTTACTGTCCATAAATTAAACAAATTGACTACCTAAGATTATTCGAAAAAAGCTATATATATGCATACATATTTGTAATTTATTTATATACAAAAGATATAGAAGATATATTCACAGCTTTAGAGAGATCTATTATTAAAATTATATTTAAATTAATAATATTAAATATATATAATATTATATATTGTATATAATATTACATATATATTAAAGTATAATATAGCATATATAACAATAATATTCTATCTAATAAATTATATTTAAATTAATAATATATATCTAATATAAATTATTTTTATGAATTTGTGGACAGTATTGTATGTATAGGTGCAAATTATAATTTTACTTTGTACGTTAGAGGAGAGATCGAATGTGCAGTGCTCATTTTCGCGAAGTGACTATCGATAAGTGACAAGAGATTCTTCCGTAAAGAGGCTATTTTTCGTTTTAGAATGGTGGTTATATCCATCCACACTATGATTTCCGTTTTCGAGAACAATATTTATCGATGACCAACGGTCATCAGAATCTCTGAACGCGAAGTGGGAATGTACAAATTGACGCTAGTTTACAAATGGGGATGCAACTTAGTGCAATTATATCTAGTTCAAGTGCTTATGAATTAGTTTTCTTCGTCTTTTTCACTTGCCTTGGTGCAATGTGACGAACGAGATGGATTTCGTGTTTCGCAATTGTCTAAGTTGGTTTAGGAAAAGCTTTCGAATTATGCAGAATATTTTTAGTTTTTCCGATTCCACGATGAAGTTAAGATCGGATTTTCTTTTTAAGGAACATATAGCATCGGAAAATTGTCTGTCGCAATCTTTTTATGTTTTTAATATCTGAAAGTTTTTATATTAATTAATTTCTAACAAATAGAGAAAATTAAGAAAAGGAGATTACGTGGAGTTTAAAGGAAATTAATTTTTATTGCGAATAATCTGCCTTAATATGTAATCTTATAAATTTATAAATCGGCTTTTTCGTCATTAATTGCGTAATTTTCATGTACGTTTTACAATAATTCGAACGTTGCAGAACGGTGCGCCATGTACGCCACGAACAACGGTTCGGGTGCTGTTAATTTATGCAAACGTTATATTTTATGTTTTTATGTAAAATTTTTTTTTTTTTTTTTATTTAAGTAAGTTACCCCGCGCGGCGTCACTTGTTTTAAATCCTTTCGAGACGCTATATATGATTTATGTATACATGTATACATAATACATATATGTATATAATCCGCGTTTTATTTATACACTTATATACGCATACATATGACATAATCGCGCGCGCGTACATGTCAATCACTCGAGCGACCGGTCGTGTACGCGCGCGTACACGCAAGCACGAAATATTATTTTGTTATATATATATATATATAATATATATACGGATGAGAAAGCGAATGTGCACATTCCTCGGAGAGCCACGAATGCGAAATAAGTACAACACACCGCCAATTAATATTGCCCTAGACGAATTGATATTTCCTTAGTTGATTATTTATAAAAGAAAGAGATGAGACATATATATGTATACATAAAGTATAAAAAAAAATATATATATAATATATCATTACGTAATCCTATGTTTGGCATTATGCAGGCTAAATAATGTAAGTGGACATATGTGTGAATAAAGTTGGAAAAACTATCAACTCACATAAGCGAGACTCTCCTCTTTCCTTCTCGAGAAACGTCCGACTAGCGACGTTACACGGTTGCGCGACGTTCGTTTCACCGCTTGAGAATTATCCTTTCTCGATTTAATTAGTTGATTTATTTCCCGAGCACACAAATTGCACGGACAATTGCGCGCGAGATATAAGTGACGATGACTTTTGGAATGGATCGCTTTGCGCTTTCGTTCACGCAGCACACACGTGTCGAACGTGACACACGGTTGGCTAGACGACAAGCTGCGCCAGCACTGCACCCAAGACACCCTCTAATTTCACCTAATCCGCTACAGCTGTGAATCTGAAGCGAGTTTAACTACTACTTACACGTTGCTAACTTTGTGCCGGCGCTTCAGCCAGCAACGCATCGGCACATCGATCATGCCGATTGCTCACCGGCATGTGGAATATATAATTACAATCGTATTTATTACAGTATATGTCCGCGATGTATTATAACAATGTTAATTGTTAATATGTTGATGTATTTGTGACGTATATGTTTCAAGCAAGGTTGGGCAAGAAAGTAATCTGATTATGAGTCATACGTAACTAATCATTAATCGAATTAATGATTAGTTATTATGATATAATTAAAGTGAAGTAATCATTATTAATGAAGTAAGTGCGGTCAATTCTACTATAATATAATAAAAAATTTTGAGATTAATTGTGTCACGTAAAAGTATTGTACAACTCCATACAATTCGTATATATAATTTATAAAGGAACATTTATATTTTCATCTAATTTTAAAAAGGGGCCAGTTTTTTTGAATTATAAATATCTTATCAATATTGATTACTTCAATCGTGATTACGTCATCAATTATCTGTGATAATAATCGCGAAAATAATTGGTTGTTTGCCCAAAACTGCTCTCAAGGATCGGAAATCGGAACCGAATGAGAGAACTTGACCGGAAAGATATTGTGCATGACAGTCTAACTGTTGTACTGATGTGTAACGTGATTGAATCCGACGCACGGGATTCGATCGGCAGTGGGCTCGATTAACTAAGCTCGGTGAGAGCGGATCAAAGGGAGTAATTCACACACACAAATACACACTTCGAGGAGGATCATCAGTCGATCGCGCGCTCTTCGGGGGCGTCCTACCCGGCGCCTGCTAACACATCGGCCAATACAGTGCACGTTGACCCCACACGTATATGGACCAAATGACTATTCGAACGCGTGTTCCTCGACACACTGCTGGAGCGACCGATCGCGCGATTTTAACCCTTTACCTGCGGGAGCTATTTCACCCGATCCCCCACGAGGCCAGCAAATTGGGAAGAGTAAAATACGTTTACGTGGCTCTATTTTTTAACGATTGAAGTATCGAAACATATTTGAAAATATTTAATCACTCTTATGTGATCATTGACAGGAAACTTCTCCCCCTTTGTAAAAAATTGGATGATAATTTCGTTATTTGAAAAACAGTCAAATTCTAGAAAAACTATTCGACGTTACGATTGGATTCCGCGATAGTGGTGGCTTATCAGAGAGAAAGAGAGAGAGAGAGAGAGAGAGAGAAGTACTAACTAGAGTCGCGAGTTAAAGGGTTAAAGTTCACGCCCGAGGTCTCTACACGTTGTCATCCGAGTCTCACCAGTAATCGACTGACGATCCCCTCGCAATGGATGGCCTGTGTTAACGTGTCACCACCGTGTCCCCTCTTTCTCCTCCCCCTGAATCGCCTACCGCTGTCCCCTTCCCGCCCTTTCCTCCGCCTGTGATCTCCCCCAACTGACTGTTGATCCCGTTGATAATTGATGATGAGGAACCGGCGGGTCACGTGGCTGTGTTAATGTGTTGCAGGGGGGGTGGGACGCAATCGGAAGCACGTTGGCGATACAACTGGTCAGGTGGTGATGCAGGGCCCGGGGCGTTTTCCGTGCCGACTCTGCGGAAACGTTTACAGGCACCTTGCCTCGCTGACCCAGCACCTCGAAGTGCATCGCAACCAGACTACCTGCATCGTCTGCCACACCACTCTCAGTCGTAGAACCGATCTGCGGCGTCACATGCGCCTGAAACACCAAATACCCTGGCAAAAAACGATCCACAGGCAGCGCAGCCCGAAAAGCGAATTGGACTCGTAGATCACACGCACGCCGCACCCTCTCTCTATCTCTCCTTCTCTCTGAGATAATAGACATCGATCGTCCTGGCGATTCGCTAAATTATTATTGAACGTGCCCAGAGCGGCATCGCTTCTTGCTCCGCTCCCAGCCGCGGATACCTCGTATGCGTTTGCCGATGCGAGAGCTCGCTCTCTATGCCGATCGTGGCGTCCGTCACCTTAACACTACGTTTCTCGAATCTCATCGCGATCGTAGTCTTGATTGATTTAAATTTAGACAGGAAGGATAGATACCAGCGTCATAACTTGTGAAGTTATAAATATTAATTTTTTTATATAAACAGGGAAAGAAAAGATGCCTATATATTTTTTATTGCAAACTGATGTATTTAGCTGCACTGCGAGGAAATTACGGGTAGTGTTAAGACGACGATCGTCCACATCCACAATTACTTAGAGACGTATCTCTTTTGAGAACGAGGCTCTCGCAGATAAAAACTTACGCGCCTCTTTGCTTGCTAATTTCTTCTCGCGATGCATGCGAGCGAGTATCGTTGAACCTTGGAGGTTCAACGCTCTCTTTGAAGATATATTAACTGATACGTTGATTTTATTAATTGACACAACTGTTATTGCTAAACAGCGTTTATTTCTCAAGAAAAGGAAGTTTACGGACGAACGCGACGTGATAAATACAATGCGGGATATTGATCTCGCATCCTCTTCCTCTCGAAAGATAAAGTATTTTAAAGCCGAAATTCTTTTTTATAATTTTTACATTGTTTAAGCATTGTTAAGCACTCGATTGTTGTTACGAGAGCAAGCTGAGTTCGATGAGTGGCAATGTGCTTTGTCTGAACGTGTACATCTTTAATTTATAGTCTAAATGCAACGGATTTCCACAACGGAATACTAAATATTTATATAGCCGTGCAAAAACTGTGCATCTTCGTTGACGCATTTAAACACGCTGAGAGCCGTAGAATCGTCGGCGCTTCGCGCATTCGTTATATCTTAACAAGTATTAAAAAAAAAAAAAACACGGCGGGTGAATGAAACGAGGGCGAGTCGGATCAAAATTAAAAATTCATGTCCTGGGAAAGGTATATATACCTTGAATGAAACATAAAAGTAAATACTTTCGAGCGATATACATTAGCGAATAATTCGGCGAGCGAGTTTCTTGAATTTAAGCGATTTAATTTATAATTTGCCGATCCTGTTCATCCGCCGTCAAATATATGGAGCGTATCGGGCGTGTAGACAGCGATACTTTGGGTGAGATATCCAAATATTTATGGAGCCTTTCCCTCGCGGGGACGTCGCTCTACGGTTTTGCTGTATATCTTAGATACGCTCCGTACGTGCCACGACTTACTGAAAAGGTAGCGGATAGTTGCGCTTTTCGATATTTGATTTTTTTTGCGAGAGGCGATCGCCTCGGTAAATTATCCGCACGCGGGGCCGAACGGCCCCGACTTAGAGGTGTTTTCCGCGCGAAAAATTGATGTGTCTAGCTTCGCTGTACGCGCGTATTTATCTTCGCTAAGTGTGCAGATTGGCGATTATGTTTAACATTAGCGGACTTGCGCGTATTCGCGCCTTAGGCGCGTTAAGAGGCGAGAATTAAGTGATACGTGTTGTAAGGATCTGAGTATCGTATACGTCGCAGATGAACGGAGGCGGCTCTATCGGACGACAAGGACCTAAAAAGAAGATCTTATACGTGAAAGAAGAATTAAGTATACAATTAAGTACATTAAGGCGCGCGGAAAATCTTCGCACGCGCGGTAGGTCCTGGTAAAGGATTTACCGAACGTTCTTTTACGAAGATCTTTTTACTACGAGAGAAGCCCGCGCGAAAGAGCCTTTTTTTCGGAAAGGATTCATGTACGTGAAGTCCTCGAGGATTCCGCCGGTATTTTCATGTAAAGCCCCGTAGTTAGAGTCGCCTCCGGATTAACATGAATCAGCGGTCTTGAAGGATTCTAGTCATTATTATACGGGACATTAGATTATCGAGATCTCTATCGCTCGTTCACACAGGTATCTATAACGGATCGAAGTTATTTTTTTATACTCCTCGACGCACCCGGGGGCTCTCTCTTCGCGGCCGTTATATCTTCACAGGACATCGCTCCGCAACGTCGTAATCCTCTCTCTCTCTTTCTCTTTCTCTCTCTATCTCTATCTCTCTCTGCAGCCACAACCCCCGACACGTTACACGGACTCTGTTTACACGTTTACGTACACCACGTGCCGAAGTTTCTTTGCGAACGATTCTTGGGCTCGGTGTACACGTAAAAAAGCTCGTTTTTTTTTATTGGACCTCTGGCACTACTTTACGATCTTTCCCGACTGATTTTATTGTCTCTAATTTTGCGATCGTGCACAAGACTGCCTTCTGCAAAATTGAAAAAGAATTTAAAACAAGATTTTAACACGACAGCCTTATATGTCAAGTGTAGCTCTTGATAGGGAAGCTTTTGTGAATGTACATCGAGCCTCAGCTTCAGCTGTTGAGACAGCGCATAGACAGTGCCTTATACACAAATACCTGGTTTTACATTTTACGCATTGACTTCTCCAGATGTTTACCATAGACAAGATTATATCTAACGGTGCGAAGCATCCGGAAAGTAGCCGTTAATTCTGTTACCGGCCTCGTGTAAACATTGTCTTTGTATTTAAAAAAAAAGCGCGAAAACAGCGTTTCTCATAGCTCCGCGAAAAATCCCGTACACGTTTGTGTCTCTCAAGAAGGAAAGAAGTTTTGAGAATGTGGGTAAAAATTAAATTTTTATTTACTAGACTCGCTGACCTGTGTTATAATTTAATTATAGTTTAAGCTTTAGAATCTCGTTTACTTTTGTTATTATTTCTTTACTTATTATCGATACTCTCGGCAAAAATCATATTATAATTCATACTTCAGTGTAAGGATATTTGAGAGCAAATTTCGAGCATTTGATTTAAATCTTAAGTATAGAGATGCGATCTTACCGAAAAGAACTGCATATATTATTTCAAAGATTGCGAGTAAAATATTGTTTATTTTTGTTTTTACCTTTATTTTGTTTTTATCTTTTATTTATTTGTACGTCATATTATCGTCGCTTTATTTCCAGCCAGTATCTTATCTGCTCGTGCGATGCCATATAACAATCTCTAATCTCTAAAAGATTAATTATAATCGTTTAATATTTAACATTCTGCGGGGAAACGCTGATTTCGACCGTTCTGCGAAATGCGTCAATATATATCCAAAGACAGATCTGAATATAAGACGTCACCGTTACCGTTGTTGTTGTTATTAAATAAATGATTTACATACATCGGGAGCGACATCGCAAGCGGGGATACCTTATTTTAGCGAGCGCATTCAAGAGTATTATGCAACAAAAGTAGTACAATAACCGAATACAACGCGCGCGTGCGTGCGTGCGTGCGTCTGCATTTCGTTTCGTTTTTCGAGAGTGACATTGCACTTGTGCACCTAACTATTTACTCGTAGGTATAAGTGATCGTAATCATAGTTGTTGATCGTAGCACGAAAATCCGCGTCTAGAAACGGATTTGCCTCATTTTAACTCATTAATTGCCGTTTAAAGAATCGCACTGCGGGATGCAGTAAATTACATTTTTAACGCCCTGAACCAAACGCTATACAAAACGACGTGATAATGATTGGCAATTAATGGGTTAATACAAAAAGCTACGTATGTGAAAAACTTATAAGTATCTATAAGGCCGTACGTGACTATCGCGGAAACTGTATCAGGGATCCTCAAATTCGAAATTAACCGAATTTATATATTCAGAAATATCGTTTAGAACATTTTTATATAACTAGTTTATCTATTTTCTATTATTTTCTTGCGTTAAAAATTATTCTGTTAATTTTGATCTATGCCTTTTTTATGGAAGTCAGCATATACAAAAATATTATTTTTTTATATATATGTGTGTGCAGATGCTTTAATTTTTTAATACTCTTGGTAAGATAGCATTCTTTTCATAACAATAAGAGAAATATTGGAAAATATAAAAGAAAAATTAAAGTATGTATATTCTGACCATATCTCATAAGAATAAACTCAATTAAAAATGAAGATACCTTGTGCAATGAGATTTAAGTATCCCTGGCAACAGACGAATCGCGATAGGTATTGCGATAAAGAAATTGTACAGGTTGACAAACGCATGAGAAAAATAAAAGAAACGTAAAGGATCAAGCCAAACGAATTTCGACAGAAAATCTTGGCCAACGCAGCGGAAAAGTGTCGTATACTATTGGTAAGACAGGCGTGCGAAGATGAACGAAGGTAAAAATAAAATGATCGATAAGGGTAATAAAATTGCTGGGGACACGTCAGGTACAATTCGCGCAAATCCCAGAAAAATGAACCTTATGGAAACCTTCGGTCTTATCAGGAACACTCGAAACGTGGCCCTTGTCTGCGCGGACATGTTCGTTAGTTAAGAGTTTTGATGCAAAGATTCAGGTAATTAGTTATCTTAGAAAGAGAGATGTAACAATTTGCAGAAATTTAGTACCGATAAAAAGTACGTAGACATGGATATACTATGCCCGGCGTACAGGATACATTTTCTATCCGTAAATTTCTAGGATCGATAAAAATAATATAAGGACAAACAATCTTTCGAGCGACATTAATATCCATCAATACTGCATCGGACTCTTGTCGAAATTGATTCAAAAATACGATATTTAAATTTTACGAATGAACGAATTTTACATTCTGCTCTTCTTACGACAAAGATCGTGTATACATCGCCTTTATCGATCCTAAAAAATTGTCGACAGAATATGCTACCATTCTGTATGCTGCGATATGAAATCGAGAACGCGCTATCGCAAAGAAAAAGCTGTTTAACCCTTCGAGGCGCAGTTTTAGCCAACAATTTCGGATTTTCCGGTCGAATCTACCGTGGTGTTCAAACGATGATCGTAAAAGAAGAAGTGGTTTCAGAATAGCGGGCAAAAAATTATTCGTCTCGGTCCGGAAGGGTTAATTCTTTCTGAGAAGAATACAGCGGATGTGTGTGTTGCAGCGAGCTTAGAAATTAACTGTAGATATCGTGAGACACTATCGGTAGCACGAAAAAAAAAAAATATTGCGTTCTCTATTCAGGTACGTGTTTACGTTCGGTATCATAATTGTGAGCTTGTAACTTAATTAAAAGATCGTGTAAGACTACGCTTTCAGATGTTATCGCAGTAATGTAAATAAAAGAATTTCTGATGGACACTCGTGTATCGAGAATTAGTGCTTGATAATTAATATTGCGCTGCGTCCTATCCCTAATACGTTAATTATTTTTAGTGAAGAACATATTAACAATTTACTTTCAGAAAAAAAAAATCGGATTTCTCCTCCATTATTTTTTCTCCCAAACACTTCAATCAGTTTCAAATATTTTAATTATTTAACTTTAATTTAATTTAATTATTTCATTAAATAAAGTCATTTTTTTAATGATTATAATAAGTCGTATCGTATCGCAATCATTGCCATTTCTTTCGACGCTGTCGAAAGAATTATAAATTTAGATCGGCGACAAGATAACGATGACCAGCCGGGACTTTTACGGAATCTTATTATGGCCAGCAGGTAATAGAAATTGCTTAACATTTTAGATTATCAGATTTCAGAAGTACGAATTGTTGAAACACTTGCAAGTGCACGATGAACGTTTTGGACGTCGTCGAGTGACGAGACGATACAACTTGAAAAGAAACAGGCGTAGCCAGCGAGAATAAATGCAGATATTATCTCGTTAACGGAAGTGTGTAAATTAATAATTATTTGTAACGTCTGTTGACACTGTTGAGCGTCATTCTTTTTCAAGATCGCTGTCGCCATTGAACCGCGTGTCTACTATACAATTTTACTCGTCGGTGACGAAGAAACGACTTTCTAATTTTCCTGCATTATTTAACTGGATCGTGGTCATCCTTTTTTTTCAAAAATCTAGACTTAGCTCACTTGAAATTGACGAAGGAACAAGATTCTGCTGTCGGCGCGACACTTATCTAACTCGCCGGAACTCTAAATCTTCTGCGAGTCACGGACGGGCTCGTTCGTAGACGATCGTTAGCCGATATATTTTACAGTATCTAGCGGGAACGGTAGCCTAGGACGTAGGGCGACCAGAGACCTGGGTAAAGTGAGGAATGCATTTGTAGAGTCGAAGACGGCGATGGCGATGAACGTGATGAGGAACGTCCACACGACGACGTACTGCGACAAGTGCGGCGTCACGTTCACGACGCAGCACGCTCTTCTGCGGCACATCACGTCCAAGCACGAGGAATCGTCCAACTCCGCGGTCTACTGCAACATCTGCCAGCGTGTCTTTAAGACCAAGTGGAGTCGGGCGACGCACAACAGCAGATACCACCGAAACTGATGGCCGGAAGCACGCCGATCCCCGCGATGCGAGATACGGTTGTAATGTCGCAACGCCTCGCCTCGCGCGGTGCCCCTGCAGCGTATAGTATTTTAGCGAATTGACGCAGCGCGATTCCATCGTTAATTAATAAAATGCTTTGTTCCCCCCGTCCCCATTTACCCAGCTTTTTTCCCAAACCATCGACAAACCTCATTAGAAGGATTTAGAATTTTATTGTATTATTACCATTATATATAATTATTATAATGTTAGTATGAGTTTTCGATTTAAATAAATTGCGAAATTGCTTAAGCCCTGATTTATTAAAAAGAAAAAAATATCGAGAAACAGAGCGCTTATCCTTACGTGACACAATCGTTGATTTATCCCTCTTGTCTTTATTTCTTCATTATGATTAATGCTATTTATTTACAAAATATATGAATAAAGTTCCAAACCAAAAGTGTATGACTGTGAGGAATTTAGATAGAAAACAATTACAATTGGCTAGAGAATAGTATGCTGATTTTGTAGAAAGTAGTTCTTAATGCTATAGAATTCGGGTCGGGTCTCTCTCGCTCTTTTTCTTACCTAAATTATTTCCTAAAAATATTAGTTTTTCTTTTCAGAAGAAAGAAAATTAATAATGTTTTAAATATTGTATTATAATTTAACACTTAGGATTTTATTTATGTACTTGCTATAATTTGTATTTATTATTAAGACTAAATAATTTACTCTGTGTAATAGATTACATAGTTCGAACAATATAACGGTTTCTTTCTCTTAATATAAAACGTTTTTTTTAATGCTGTATTCCACATAAATAATTAAATTTCACATTGCAGTATTTAATGTAAAATATATATGGCGTAACGCAGACCTAACAGAAAGGCAACGAGAAAAGTGGCATATATGTGCTTTTCCCCTACGTGAAAAATTATTTTAAATAAAAAATACGCACTTTCATTTCATTTTCATGATTAAATTACTTTATTAAATATTTATTTAGGGTTGTAAAGATCACATGACTATGTTATTCTATTTAAAATAACATAGAGTTTGTTCTTCTTGAGCGCATATGCGTGATGGTAAACATTTGTTTCTTTTTTCGCTCTTTTTTCCTTTCTGTGGCCCTCACAATTCTTTAATAGCCCCTCGCCGCCGTTTATAAATGAGGAATGTTATATCTGCAGCCTCCTCTCAATGCAAGTACCAAGTGCAGCACCGAACCACCTTGGACTTTATAATCCTGTGCCGTCTTCTCATCGTTCCTGAAACAAAGATATAAACTTCCCTCACATTGCTGTCGATATTTTATTTTTATTATTAATTGATCACGCATGTCTCGATATAATTCCTTAAATAAAATTGACCTTTTTTTTTATTAATATGAAATAAATTTACAGTTCTAATTTCGAATGTTATACATGATTTAGAAGAAAATTGATTGGTTCAATGAGACTTTTTCTTATACGTAATCACTTATTTGTGTTTCCGTTTAACAAAAGCTCAGCCTTGAACGTAAAGTATGCATCGAGAATAATGTATATTGTTGTTAAAGGAACGCAAACGGAGGAATGGAGCATAATGCAGCACTACCCGGAGTATATACCTGCGACCGCTAAGAAGATCTGCGCCACAAGAAAGTGCAGAGTCTGTATGTTAAAGGGCTTTAGGAAAGAGTCGCGTTATTATTGCGTTACATGCAATGTCGGATTATGCGTAACGCCGTGCTTCAAAGAGTTTCACATGAAAGTAAGCGTGCGGAAAAATTAGGACTATTGAAACTGCAGTCAATAAGAGAAACTCGAGACTGCACATTCGACACTTCGCTGATTCTTTGCAAGTTATAGGAGTTTGTGTCGCGCAACGCGACCAAGCGCGTCATAAAATCACGATAACTTTATACATACATCTGCTTGCCGGAAAATATTAATCGCTGCTGCTGCGGTGGTATTCCCTCCTTCTCTTCCACTCTTTCTTTAATTCTCTCTACTTTGTCTGTAGGTTCTATGTCTATTTCAATCTAAAGAAATCATACGTCATGTATTAGTTCAACTGACAATATACTTTTACTTAGATAACATTAACATTAGGACCGATAAGTAAGACATTTACGTGAACAGTAACATATAAATAAAGAAATACAGATAGAAAGAGAGAGACGTGACTTCCGATGATTCGAAATGTAAGGACTTCCTTTTTGACCGATACAAATAAAAGCTGTCTTGACGCGGTAAAACGTCGATTTTGACTTTACTCGTTTTCGTGCAACGTAGCTCTATAATTTTTCGCAATGTTTTAAATCTAGAAGTCCTCGAAATACAATTGACGTTTTCAAAATGGGTTAAGATGACGAGATGTCGTTTTCTTTTCTGTGACGCGAGCGAAGCCGGGCCTTTCGCCGATAAAGGACCGCTTTTGTATCCGCGTCATTTGGATCTCGTAAAGCCGTTTGACTTCGGGATACTTGCCTCCTTCCCCGTGAGGGTCTGAAAAAGAGGGTCTGATTAAAATTGAGATCCAGTATCGCGACAAGCCGGCGTGATTTTCAGCCCGAGGCGGAGAGATCGCTCGAGACCAGCATAATTACCTTCACCTTTATCAACATCTTTCGACTATTAATCGACTACGCTAAATTATCGCGGTAATATCAACGCCGCAGAAAGATCAAATCGGGCGACGGATCTACGAGGATCACTGCCGCACTATTATCACCACCGCACGAACAATCTAACCTAATTCGGAATTGCGGCGAGTCGCCATCTACCGGCGACGAGCGCTATTAACGGACGAAACTACTTGTTTTTATTTTATTACTTATTTATCTTGTGTTGGAGCAGCAAATTAAATTTACTTACGAAATTAATCATATTTTATTCATATAATTTGTACATCTAAGAATATATATATAAAACATTTTTGCAAGTTATACTCTCCCTGTTTCAGACACGCGATTAGATTCTAGTCCATTAGATGTGTACTCTAATTACTTGTTAAATATCACATTTTACGCTTCTTACGCATTAGACGCGACGTAACGTAACAGTTATATCTTGTCGCATGGTGAATCGTTAGGAGAGGGTCATTTGCGGAGGAGACTCGTCGCGTTTCAAAAGCATATTTTGACATAATCGCGTTGATGGAGAATTGTCCGCGATCAGTGACGATTCTAACGAAGCTATTCCTAACGGTCTGTCACAATTTTCAGCTTCTCCTCCTGAGCCAACAGCTGATTCTTGATCTTCTGCAGCAGCTCCTTCTTCACCGAGTCCGGCACGAGCGTGCGAGCTTTGCTGGTCACCGCGGATAGCAGCGTGTCGTAGGTGACATCGTGACCGTGCTCCTTTACTATCTCCTTCGAGATCAGCTTCACCTGGTCCCGCCATCCGCACTCCACCAGTCTGCGTCTCAACAGCTCCTTCAGCCTGCGATCAAGTGTTTCACAGTAATGCAGACATTTCGTCTTCGGTCAACAAACAATTGGGTCCAGAAATATTTGGAAATGTCTCCCCTAAATTCGAAAATTCTAGCTAACACATATCGCGCCATGCAATTCGTCTTGTAAGAATAATCTTGAAAGGTGATCAAATGATTGTCTTGTAAGAGTTACTCGAGAGTTAACGATAATCTCGACGTAAAATGTACAAAATTTGTGTTTACCCGTCGCGATCGCCAACCATAACCAATCTCTGGTGCGGCGTCTTCATCAATAACCTTGCGTGCGCGATTTAACTCAAAGAGCTTTGTTTATTAATTATTCCTTTGCCGCTTAACCTCTCGAGTCGACAACAACAACGAGACGGTTGTTTTGATGCGCGAGACACCGTCGTCCAATCAGCACATTTATGTTCTTAAATTTCGTAGAGAACGCCAGAACGGTCTGCCAATTTTAAGCCGGTATTTCAACCTCGAATTCCTTCGGGACGCTGAATGGTTGGGAAGTAGGGAATTTCTGGGACTCTCCGCGTTTGGAACGAATCAGTACGCACTACGCACTGAGATTCTGCTTGTCGTTAGTTTCAACAACACTGCTCCGAATGCTCCGATAATATGCGGCGGTATCTGAACTAGTACGTAAGTTATATCGTATAAGTGTTAATAATGATAATGAGAATAACGTAATTTGAATAGACAAGAGATTATTGTACATATTTACATTGGCTTGCTGATACTTTGGTAAGGAACCGGCTAACCTTAAATTAAGAGAGAGAAAAACAAAGTTTTTGTAAAATTTAAATTATATATATATTTTTTGTTTTATTAAATGTGTTATTAAAATGTATATTTATATTTTAGAACATGGCGAGAGCGTTAAGTCATATTCTTCAGAGAAGACACTTGATCACCCATATGTCAAGTGTCTCGTACGGTCTCAGTATTGTTCCTAGCATTAAACACAGTGCTTGCTACTCGACAAAGAAATCCGTAACCAAGACTGACTCCAATGAAACCAATAATCAGGTACAGATCGACACCGCAGAAGTAGGTAAATTTCACACAACCTATGTTTACGTTATTATTGTTACATAATGATTACATCTGTTCCTTCTCCCCTTTCAGTTAAAGAAAACCTGAAATCTGTTGGATATCTTGGAGTAATAGTCGGTGGCGTTGGAGTTACGGCTCTAATACTGTATGCCCTGTTTTCGGAGCTGTTCTCCAGCAAAAGTCCATATGCTGTTTACAGCGAAGCTCGCGTCCGTTGTATGGAACATCCAAAGGTCATGGACATTCTCGGAGCACCTGTAAAGGCTTATGGAGACGAGACTCGACGTGGACGTAGAAAACACATCTCGTACGTCCAGATACATTTTTTTACAGCACTTTTAATATAAATTATTGATATATATTTTGTACATATATGAATCCTGCTGCGAGAACGAATTATGATAATAATTCAAATTTCAAAACTTTCAAGAATACTTTCTTAACTGTTTTTTGAAAACAAATAAGTAACATTTGGACTGTATTTGGTTTTTTTCAGTCATATGTATTACATTAAGCAAGGCGTCAAGTACATGAGATTGAGATTTTATGTACAAGGAACGAGAAGGCAGGGAACGGTGTATGCGGAAGTGAAGGAAGTAAGTTTGCAAGTTTGCGGGAATCGAGAATGATGTGTGCTTACACATATACGCTCATATGTTCAATTCTAATTACAGAACGCGTCTGGCAATTACGAATATTCATATCTGTACGTTACGGTGAATCATGTTGGAACGATCGTGATAGAGGACAACCAAGATACATCTAAATCGCTGCAAGATCACGAATCTACACTGGACTTTAACTTGCTACTGGATAATCAATAAATGTGCAATATATTGATATGTAAATAGGGTTATTAAAATGTGTATGCGATAAAGTTTGATATAGAATTGTAATTTTTTTATTATATATTTTTATCCATATATTTGGTAATACATATAGATAAGATAGAAGATTGCTAAATGTCAATTAATTAAGTCTCTTAAGTAAGATATGAGAGCGCTGATTCAGTCTTCGCAAATAAAAGTCTCCTTTTTTACTTCATATACTTGTGTAACAACTTTTCTTATACGGAAGGTCTCTTTCTCGGTTCCTGTGAAACTGTTTATTTAGGAGCTTTCATCATTTTGCGCTTCTAGTCTAAATTTGATTGAAATAAGAGAGCGTCCTGGCACGTCTCCGCCACGGAAACTGAACTGACTTACGAAATTCAGAGAACAAATTCCTGCGTGGTGTGTTACGTGAGAGCTAAAAATATGTATTATCCTCGCTATCATTTACTCACGTCGTTGCGCGCGTCTGTATTAGTGTACGTCTTATCAGGTCAATAGTTATATTAACTAATATACGCGCGACATAGCAATTTATATATCAAATTATTTTTGCTTCTCTTCGTCACGGTTATCGTTTATTATACTAATATATATATTAAATTGTTAATTAATATGTATATTATTTTGAATAATAATTTTGCGTGCGCGAGTAATCTCTTATCCTGTAAAAAAGTTTACATCTGGGAATCGACTGTCCCAACTTTCCTGACTCAATTTAACTCAATTTTTTACTTAAATCATTTTAACTTAACTTTTTAATTCAACTTGACTTAAATTTCTTAATTTGAGTTTTTATGCCATTAATAAATAACATATTTGAATTAATACTTCACTTTAACGTATAAATCAATACATATAATATCAATTTTTCATTAAGGATAAAGTCCTCTGTGTGATCCAATGTTTCTGGATGAAGATTGATATTTACGTGTACTTGTAACATAATTACTAACATAAATGATAGAAACACAGCGAGCAAAAAACACGTAGGAGCTAACGACAGAGTCATTAACGAGCGCAGCATCTACTTTACTATCTAAAGAGGTGTGTTTTGCAATGTTGCATAAAAGGTGCCTACGTTCGCATATCATTACTGTTAAATGTCTCTAAAAGTTAACTGAAGACTGGCGGGAGATACGTTTGCTCCGCTGCTGCATGGCAGCTGATTTTCACTGACAGTCGTTCGACAACTCGGCACGGAGACCGACACGCTGTTTTAATCATCTCACATTTAACACGCGCTCGGGATGTGCACAGTGATGTGATATCATACAAGTTTTATTTGTGAAAGAAAAATAAATTATTAAAATTAAATAGATTATTATTAGATTATTAAACTGCAGGTACAGAATTATTCCAAAACTATTTTTTAAAAAATTTTATTCTCATGAGAAAGTTATACTTATTCGCTGCAGGAGAAAAGAGAGAGAAAATAAAATAAATATTTATTAATATTTGTTTAACAAATATTTAAAATCTTATTATTACTTATTTCTGATAATACATTGGAAATTGTAAAATTGTGACTTACGATTTTCCAGGTTATTTAAGTGATAAGAACCTCAATGGTATCAACAATTTATAAAATTTATAAATGAAGCGATCTGTAAATTTTATTGTTTATTAAGATAGTGATTTACATCAAAATAGATAATTTATTATATTACGTTATTAATTTATTATCTTTTAATTAAAATAGAATATAATTGCAGTTATGCAAAAGAAAGATTATTAGAATAATATCGTAAAATAAAATGTTATATACGCGATAAGGGGTATCTTCAATTTACCAATTCCTTATTCTTTCGAAAATATAACGCGATAAAATTTTGCGACATATTTTGAATGAATTGACAATCGCGCAGCAATTTCTTTAATTACAGTTATGCATACGAACGTTAATAAATCGTCTATGTCTCGCTTTGAACGATTCCGCTCGTCCTTGATTAAATGTACTCAATTATAGACTTAAGATTAATCGCAGCAACAACATTTTCTTCGAGTCTTATTTGAATCAACAGACGCTTTAGCTAAACTAAAAAAAAATTATCCACGCAATTACACTACTTAATTATTTCTAATTTTATATCTGTTTAATTGTTTTTAGAGTTTTACGCCTGACGGATGCGGACTTTTCATAAATGTTGGTATTCGAAAGAACCTTATAAGATTTAGAAAATGATAAAAATTAATAAACATGTTATCAGGCATGATTTATAAAACGCTTGGATTTGTGATCGACGAGTAATATCGAAGACATAACTTTTATACGAATAGCGTTCGCACTCGCAGCTAATTATGATGAAAAGGTGTTGCTCGTGCTCATGCCTCTCCGGATTTAGGGCCGTGTTCAGGCCCCAGCAAATCCGTCCTATCGAGAGACCGCGACCTCCTTCCACTTCCCATGGTAAGTTAATCCTGTATGTACTTTAATTATTATTAATTGCTAGTCGAGTAAAAAGAAATCAGATAAAAATTCTGGCATTGTAAAAAATATTAAAAATCCTACATAATATAATTTATGTTAATGTTGATGCCGTAATATCCATGTACTTGCACACTGAGGGTAGGAAGAAATCCTATAATTATAATGCTATTATTAATGCTGATTAAAAAGTTCGTGGAAGGAGTAACTTTTCGAATAGATTACGTTCTTAATGTTTTCCTGGGGCGAACTAAATATTCTTGCGGGATTACGATTATCTGCATATCTACCGAAAGTATGGATCGCATTAAGAGAGAGGAGCTTATAAAAAATCGCAAGAGAGATAAGAATATCATCTTTCTTGGGTCCGAATGGCTCTTGCGTGCTCTCGCTTCCGGTACGTGAGTCAATAAATTTTTACAAATCTCTCTCTGACCGACTCGTTTCATGTTACCGAGAAGTGATGAATGATATATTTATGGATATCAAAAGTGAAGTGATTACGCATCTACTATTATTAGCACGATGTCTAATTATTGAAAGCCATACAATTATTTGCTCAGTTTTAATTGTCTCTGTCGTATACGCAATTCGTGCGAGAATCGAAGTATAAAAGTGAAAATCTCTATTATATAAAACGGCATTATTTTTTTCTTTTTTTGACATTATTTTATTTTCATTTCTTCTTCTTTTCTTTGCGATTTTTCTTCATTTCGTATTAATTTGGTTTCAAAATATTTTACAATATGCTGAAAGCATACATACATTGAAAGTTATAAAAGAATGCTATCTTAGAGCGCATAATAAATAGCGATATATCTGTCTATATTTATCTATTTGTTTAGTTTAGAACCAGCAGGATATTATATAAGAATATTCATCAATATTCCCGCGAAAACACATTATTTTCTTTAATAAACAATTGGATTTGTCACGCCGAGCGGTTTTTTTTTGCAATGTCTATGCAAAGTCCGCGATCAAGTAAATCCCGATAACGAGGAGTATTCCCAGACATATTTGATCTGACACCATGTAGGCAATTGACCCCTCTGAGGACAGAGTTCGCGTGCGCGGGCGGGGTGGGAATCAATTAATAAAAGAGCTAAGATAGTCAAACGTCAGCGGTATGAATCACGCGAGCGCGTAAGATAATGCGGCCTAAAAGTAAATCGTCGTAAACGAGGGCACGTGCCCGCCGGAATGCAAATAATGCAGCGAGGCGCAATGTTTAGCGAGAGCCCCTGATTTTCGCATGTAAACGAAAGATGTGAGAATTATCGCAAAATGATTTTATAACTCCTTTAACGCCGGAATTCTTCGAGTTTACGATTTTATTTGCACAATGTTCAAGAATTTTGTTTTATAAAAATAATTTTGAATTATCGATATAATAATTCCATTGTGGCTTTTGAAAATATACCTTGTTTTGTTTAACACTAAGAAATTCGATCAAAATGCATAAATTAGGCGATGTTTTAAGCTTGCTAGAAAACTTAAAAAAAAACCTTGAATACAGTGGTAAAGAGTTGAACAGCTAAATCGTGCTGTCATTCTTGACATTCCAGTCAAGAAGAAAAGTGCTTTTCCGGCATGCCCTATAAAATCTATTTTCAAAATATTGGTCAAGGACGGTATGTTGTGGCTGTAAGTTTTATGCGACGCGTGCCGAGAAAACGTGTGTTTAGTCAACGATTTTTGGCGTGATAAAAATCACAGACGGTTTATGTTAGACTATATGTAACGTATGATGTCATCACGTCTCAAGAAGAAAAAATCGCAAGGCCGATAGTTTTATATGTAGGCGGTGATTTTATTATTGTGACATAAGTACTATTGAACGACGAAAACGATTGATGAGTTGAGCGGCGATATAAGAGCATAGGTAGAGATTCTTATTCGCTTATTCGCACGCTTGAATTAAGCAATCGTCAATTTGGCTATGAATTCTATTATGTAACACTGATTTTCAATTCGTCAAAAGTAAAAAAAATAAAAAATACATATCTATATTTATATATACATGTGTACAAAAATAAAAAAATATGGAAATTATGATATTAAAAAGTGACGCGAAAAAAGTGGGACATTTAATGCAATATCTTCGTTATCTGCAAGTTTTCGTCTTCGCTTGATGAATTGGAGAAATTTCGCGCTCTTTCCAATACGTTCAATAAAATAATTTTGTCAAAAAACATGAAAGGAGGTATTGCATTATTTTCTCAGAGTGGAATTGGTTTCTGTATTCCAACTCGCGGCCGAGTGATTTGTAAATAAACGCGGATCCCGTCGATATAATGCGTGATTTGTTCGTTCGAGCACGCACGATTTATCGCGCGCTCTCTCATGTGAGAAAATATACTTCAGCCAGATGGGAAGTGTCAGCTTCCGCCTCTCTCGCGAGGCGCCGGCCTTCATTATGATTATGTACATTTAAAACGGCATTATTCATTAGGTACTCGCGTTCGTCACACGGCGCCATTTATTACGTGCCGAAGATCTACGTAGATGCACAGAATCCGTTAACTATCTTAGGGAAGCAAGTATATTTGTGCGCATTATCATAAATCAATTCTTTGCGCGTTTTCTTGAAAGAAATTTTTATAGTTTACAACTTGGCTTGTCAAAATCGTCAAAATTGTTTAAACCTGCGTGACTTTATTACATTAGAATGAAAGTGAGATTACGCAAGTGGCGCAGTGCCGTGACCGTTAAGCAGTGACGTCACTTTCGTCGATATGAGGCTGCGTTATTATCGTCACTCTTCCTCGAAATATTCATGAATGAGCTAAATATATTCGAATTATTGACTAAAAATTCAATAAACAAAATTTACTTTACCACAGAATATTTTATATTTTACTAGTGCATGAAAAAATCTAAGTTTCTCCAAGTTCATCAAATAAAGCGGCGCACAAATTTATTAACGCTGCTTAATTCATTATTTTTCCTAAAAAAAAAAAATAACCGCATTATTATTTATATTCTATTAAGTGCCGTGCGAAATACAGTTCCACAAAATTCTTCGGACTTTCCCTCGTGGGTCGCAAGCTGACCGGAAGATTAGTCACGATAACTTCGCCGAATGCAGTGCTTTCGTGATTACCCATTGAAGACTGCTCATCAGGGATTCTCTTCGTTAAGTCACGCTCTCTCAGATAACTTTCTTTGTTGACTCAGCTTCCTCTACATAAATCGACACGACGTGTTTGTCGCGTGTTCTTTACTTATATCTTTCTGCTTCTCATTCTTATATGCGGAGATTTACATATCATTATCGCACAGGAGGCAGCGTTTCTCTTCACTACGTACGCACATTGTAAGATATCCTAAGTTTCGACGCATATATCTGTAACCGGAGCATCAAGTTTCTCGCGGACACGAGTATTATTTTCAATGTAAAACACGTGATCCCGATAGGAATTCTAATTATAACACTCGGAAGGAATCGACGCAGAAAATGCATCATAAAAACTGCATCAAGCGTCCTTCCGAGTCCTTAATTATTCATGTTTTGTGGTATTTGTGGCGTAGAAAATATGTAATTTGCATTTTGCGGGTAGCATTTTGTAAAGAAATAAAAAAGTTTTATTTTTTATTCAATTTTAAATTTAGCCTTAAAATCCCGATATCTTAAAACGTTATTTAAAAAGGAGTCTAATTTTAAATTAACTAAAAAAAAAACGATCGAAAGTGAGAAATCTCAATTTGGAACACCCTGTGTGATCGATCGATATCTTATTTTTGTAACAATACCTACACACACGTCCGTGATATATATGTCTCGTGACTGAGTCATTTGAACACCATCATTTTCGTATTAAGACCGATGAAGTAAGCTGATTACAATGACAAATGGATCGCGTATTGTTATTTGCGGATTGAATAATGCGACAAGAGTGACTCCGCCTAACGTAGTCACTTGCCGCACTATTAAAATCGTGTGTACTAAAATACGACGTCTAATAATATATCTATAATATTTATATTTAAAATATTCTATAATATTTCCATTTAATTAAAATATATTTCTACTGTCTTCCCTTTTTCATTAATATCTCGTTTCTCTTCAAATAACAATCTGCAGTAATATAATTCAAATTCTTGAGCAACACTTGGCTAACACAGGCATGACGCCGATTAGTTACTTTTAATGACAATGTGTCGCGAGAAGCGTATGAATAAAAAATGATCACGCTGTCATGTAAAAGCTGATTATATAAAATCTGAATGAAAGTTATTATATATATGATATGTTATGCATTGAAAACTATCAACGAAGGGTACTGTTTTAAATTCCGCATAATTGTCGCAGATCCCTGACTAATATGGAGCACCACCTTGTCCTCCCTAAACGGTAAACCTCTCTCTAGTTGACCTGAAATCCTACAAACGGTTGTTTGTCCGATGTTAAGTGATGTTTGTTAGAAGTCAGTTTCACCGGATTGAACCGTATCACGTCAACCGAAATGGAAATCGCAAGTAGGCGGTGATAAAGTGATTTCTTCTTACACATGTTCTTTTGAAGAAAAACGAGTTCGTTACATTGAAACGAATGAGTTGAACGAAGATCCGATAGCAAGTAATGGGCGATTTCACAGAGATAGCGAAGCTTAATCACCGCTTCTGTTATTGTGGCGATTTAAATGCGAGAATCTTGTACGACTGCATGTTTTAACACGCATTCCAGGGTAATGATCGACGTTTTTTTCTGATCATTAATTACTAATTACTAAGATACCATTCTAATTTGTGGGATATTTCTATCTAAGGAGTCGATTGTTTGTAAATTCTGAAAATGGCCAACATCGCTTTCCTTTAAATTAATGGTTTTAATGACCTCTCTTTAATGAGTATAATTTATGAATGTAGGTTTACGTGATTAAATTGATTACGTAGGTGTGCAAGTCCGTATAAGTTACGAAATGCTATTCGCATCTTTGTAGATATCGGAATCAATTCGTTGAAGGTAATTTAAACAAAGACTTGCGAAATTTTATCTCAAGAGGAAATATTTATAAAATTTGAATAAAAAGTCAAGCTTGCAAAATTCAAAAGAGAAGACAATTCTTAAAATTTCACATTATAGAACAATAGAGAATTAAACAAAAAACAATGTTGCAATTGTTTAACATTTGAAGTTACATGTTGCTGAACCGAATCATCTAGTAATCTAGTTACTGTTATTGTAGAAGAAAATCATTGCTTTGGTATTTGCAACTCGTAAGTTACAAATATATCCTCGGACTAGTGTGAGAACAATAGACGTCAGTAATGACGACAGTAAGATTTTTTAAAATTACGTCTCATGGCTCTGAGATATTTTAAAATCAAGGGTGTGTCACCTTTCTATTACAGTTCGTAAATCCCTACAATTATATCATTATAAGCTTTAAATAAACAAGTTACATTGGTTATGTATTATTTGTTACGTGAATTATATAATAATATGTATTTTACTTTTATTCTTTGTATAGTCTGATTATAGCGATCAGAATCTTTAGTTTGTAAAATAAAATTTTACTTATCACTTTATTTTGTCATACATCTTAATAAATACTGGAAACTAATAATAAATAATTCTTATCGTTAAATTTTAATATATTATGTAAAAATTCCTGGTACTGTAGGGGATAGATTTGCAATCTCTAATTAAAATGTCTTCTAATTAGACGTTATTCAAGAAATTCAAGATAATGGGGCTTTAATCGAGATGTATCGATAACTCGGCCGCGATTGTAAATCGCCGACTAATTTATGGGAACGAAAAGTGGGTGACTCCTACTGACAGCGGGTGTCACCGATGACGCCATGTATGGTCGCGCACGGCGTTGCAGCACGTGCGTCCTTGAGATTGCTCTTAGAATGCAGCGGCCCACCTTAGCTAGCACCTTAGCCAGTTCTTCCTTCCTCCTCGTCGTCGGCGGGTTCTTCAGTCATTCGGTGAACTCGCGTCCGACGCGTTCCTCGTCCATGTATCCAGGATTTCGTTCGCATCCGCAGCCGGGGCATCCGATGCACCCGGACCGCCGCGGGATGTTTTACAGATTCTACGATCGCTACCGGATATTCAACGATCGGCGTACCCGACCGTTTCCGTTCAGATTCTACTGTGAGTCCCTCGCGTTCTCCGCGGATTACAAAACGACAATACGATTACAACCGTGTAGAAAAAAAATGAGGCACGAACTGCAACCCGTATTCGACGTTCAATTTAATATATTTAGAAGAAGAGTTAAATTTAATTTACTTAACTCTCAGAAGGCGGACGTCGGGTCACTCGTAAGTCGTGACCCATGCCTTGATTCTGTTTTGTCTAGGGTCTAAACTGTGCGGCTCAAGGAGTTCTGTAACTTGAGTAACTTGGATAACTTCCCCATTCATAAGCGATGAGGCAAGTTACATGCAAAGAAAGCACTCTATAGGCAGTATTCGGTATAGCAGCGATCAGGGAAGATGAACTTTATTCAGAACTTCAGTGAAATAGTCGTAATGTCTGAAGGTACAGAAGTGACAAATCAACAAATTATATTAGGTATTGTACCCATTTTTGAAAAGAGATAATAAAAATACAAATAAAATAAATAACATTCTCACGTAAATTTGTATTGCAACACATATAAGAAAAACTTTACTATGGGTCAGAAGTGATCCGGCGTCCGCCTTCCAAGGGTTAAAGAAGAGTTTGATTTACGATTTGTCAAAATAGTCTAGCGACTCTAGCGAAAAGGAAACGATTCAATCCTCAATCATTGAAGATGCTTCTGTCAACGGCGTAAATTTATTCCAAGACAAATATTTGTTATTTAATTATTGTCTAATGTTACTTCATCGGAATAGAATTAATAATAACTTCCAGCATTCTTTTTCGTGTTGGTAGTTTTCTTATCTTTTCGTATAAGAGAGTTCGTAATCCTCATGAACGCTGTCATTCGCAGGGGAGGATTTCGGCGTTCCAGTATTGACAATCCACAATGTAGATCCTTGCATCGAAGAGAACGGCGACAATCATCGGACATCCAGATACGAGCTGATGACCCGTCAGGATGACGGAGCAAGACTCGTTGTTAGACGTGGTCAGGAATTTTATCTGCACCTCAGTCTATCTCGGGACTATAATTCTTCTATCGACGGCATTTCTATCGTTTTCACCCTGGACGACGTTCGGACGCCACAACATGGACACGGGACACTGGTGGCGACCGCCCTGGTCCATCCTGGAGAGATTTCCGAAGCTGCCTGGCAGACCACCATAGATGGCAGAGGACCAAATTTCTTGAGAATAAAGGCGAGTCGCAAGCGTTGCTGAAATGCGAGATTTTTCGCTACTGAGAATTTTATTTCAATTAAATTTTATACGCTTGACAAAGTAACTTTTAATTATGAAACAATTTTATATAATTATGTTATAATTAAAAGTTCTTCTCTCAAAAAGTAAAGTAGACTTGAAGTAAGTGAATTTGCATATTGAATCGGTGATTCTCGCGAATTGCAATATTAAAACCGTTGATATATGTCTTAATTAATTTGGGAACGTTAAGCATGCTCGTATGAAGTGAGAATAGAATTAAAATGGAAAAGACTTTTTGCTAAACAAAATCTGTCGTCTTCAGGTTGTGACATCCGCGAATGCGATTATAGGCAGGTGGAAAATGGATATCGACACCAAGAACAAGGAGTCGGAAGGTGCTGTCAGTTACACGATGGATCATCCGTTTTACTTGATCTGCAATCCATGGTGCAAAGGTATGTGTTCGGAGATATTCTAATCTTTCGTCTTCTAACGCACGAGCAGCGTCATAATAATTTATCGAATTTTTTTATTGCTGCTTTATGATATTTTTCGAAAGGACACTCTCGGTCCAAGCAGGTGAAAATTATATTTTAAAACACGTTCGCTCTACCACACGTCACATATGACGCATTAATTCTCGTGAGATATCGACGTCATGCGTGACATATTATGTAACTTGCTCACTTTGCCTATTTTCTACAGTCATGTGTGCATAAGTGAAAACGTGCAGTTTAGTAGTTACACATTGTGTGTAACTACTAAAAATAAAGCATAGTCTGTAGCGGCCGGTTTCCCAACCGCCCGATGATAGCGAACGCGTTAATATTGCCGATTCCAAAGTTTCGCAGAGTATGTCTCCCTTTCAGACGACACGGTGTACCTGGACGGCGAAGCTGAACGTCAGGAGTACGTATTGGCAGAGGACGGTTTAATCTGGCGCGGCAGTCACAATCGCTTGCGGCCCAGCGTGTGGAAGTACGCGCAATTCGAACGAGACATTTTGGACTGCGCCCTGCACCTGATGAACCAGGTCGGCAAGGTCCGCGCCTCCGGCAGGAACGACCCGGTCATCATAACGCGCTGTCTATCCGCCGCGGTAAGCCATTCGGGAGAGAAAGAACTTTCCCTGCAATATACTAAACCGTATTTTGAAAAGTAATATTTAAGATGGCGAGCGAAAGTTCCGGGTTGCTAAATGGAATCGATTTCTAGGTAAACTCCCCGGATGATAACGGGGCGGTGATGGGAAATTGGTCGGACGATTACGGGGGCGGCACACCTCCTACGAGGTGGATGGGCTCGCAGAAAATACTCCAGCAGTATTACAAGACGAAGAAACCGGTCAAGTACGGACAGTGCTGGGTCTTCTCCGGTGTGCTCGCGACGATCTGTCGCACTCTCGGTATACCCTGTCGAGTGGTGACCAACTATTCGAGCGCGCACGATACTCAGAGCAGCCTGACCGTGGACTACTTCGTGAACGCGGAAGGGAAGATCATGGAAGAGCTCAACAGCGATTCCATATGGTAATTTGAGGGCGGAAAAACGTTCAGCTTTTGTTTAAATCACGATCAAATGTTGCAAAAATAATGAAAAGCGTGAAACACGCATGAAGAGATTAATCTTATTGCTTGTAATGATCAGTGATGCAATTTGGTTGGCAATTTTAAATAAAAATCGGGAAACGTCGATGGCAGTAGGTAATAGAACGATCGATTTTTATCGTGAAAGGAATTTCCACGTGTGGAACGAGGTGTGGATGACACGATTAGATTTGTCGCCGGATTGCTCGGGATGGCAGGTAATCGATGCGACTCCTCAGGAACTGAGCGAAGGCGCGTATCGCTGCGGTCCGGCATCGGTGGCCGCCGTGAAGAAGGGGGAAGTTCTGCGTCCCTACGACAACGCGTTCCTCTTCGCCGAGGTCAACGCCGACAAAGTCTACTGGCGTTACAACGGGCCCACGCAGCCGTTGAAATTAGTTCGCAAGGATATGTACGGGTACGTATATGATGAATTGTCAATCGTCGTTGCGATTATTAGAACTGATCGTATTAAATAATGAGACAATGACGATTTCGCAGCATCGGCCAGCTGATCAGCACAAAAGCGGTTGGGAGATGGACAAGGGAGGACATTACGCACACTTACAAGTATCCAGAAAGTAAGTGGGATTTAACAGAGAATATTTCGCTGTTAGGTTGCTGCTTGCAAATCATTTAGATAACAAAATCTTTGATAACCAGCTTGTATCCGTAACGGAAGGCAAAATTATGTTATATTATCGATTACTATTTTATTTGAATTTTCGTAGCGTTGCGATCAATGTAATCGTTCATCTAATCATGAAATATTTATTTAATATGGTGTCTGATCAGCTACTAATGCTAATTATAAGAGCAATATTAATAATCATTTTTAATGTTAATAGAGTCTGATGACGAACGTGGTGCCATGCTGAAGGCGCTGCGCCAGAGCGAGTCTTTATTTAGCCGTTATTATCTCAACGAGGAGTTCAACGACGTCATGTTCACCTTCGAACTGCGCGATGACATCATTATCGGGCAGCCATTCAGGTACCTTCATTGAATTATTTTATCATTCCTACAAGTACTTTTTGAATAATGTAGCAATTACTTAATTCAATTTATACGTCAACATCCAATAATATTATAACATATAAAAATTACATAGAAATATATAGAATTCCTCATACTTATTTTATTTTCCTTTAAAATTTAGCTTAGACATCTCTAGTTTAGACATTTAATGCTTTTCTTTATTTTATTATATTGAGATATTCACTCAAAACTCTTCTTTTCCGACAGCGTCGTTTTACTAATAAAAAATCGGAATTCAACGATGGAATACCGTGTGTCTGTAATTCTGAGGGTGGAAACTGTACTGTACACCGGCCGAGTAGGCGATCCGGTGAAGAGATTGCACATTGACAGGCTAGTCCGACCAGGGGTGCTCGAGGAAATTCGTATGGACGTTTCTTGGGAGGAGTACGGTCCGAGATTGTTGGATCAATGCGCTTTTAACATCGCCTGTCTCGCCACCGTGAAGGACACAAACTTCGAGTACTTCGCGCAGGACGACTTCCGCGTTAGGAAACCCGACATTAAAATCATGGTAATTGTCCGAACACGCGTGACCAACGCGAAAGTGACAAAAGCAAAATAAAGATACAACAAATAGATATTTCACTTTGTAAAAATTAAATTCTTTTTATTTAGTTACATAACGACGCAGTCGTCGGTCAGACTCTCCACGCTTCAGCTAAGTTTCGCAATCCGCTGCCGATTCCTTTGAGGAAGGGTAGGTTCCTTATCGAAGGGCCCGGTCTGGATGAGCAATTGAAGTTGAAGCTATCAGAACCTGTCGAGGTGGATGCAGACGCGGAATGTAGTTTCTCCATGATGCCAAAGTTAGAAGGACGCGCCAGGATAGCGGCGAAATTTTATTCGAGGGAATTAGAGGATGTCGATGGGCATTCGTACAATTTTATAGTCAAATCGGCGAAAATAATTAATTCTGAGTGATCGCAATATTTTTTATGATACTTTAGTAAGTAATGTCGCGTGTCGTTTTTTTATATCTTTATTTTCAATTTATACTTACATTTAGATTTTTACATTTAGTAATAATGTATAATAATGTAATAATAATTTTTTGTGATGTAGGAACAGCACAGTTACCGTAAAATCATAATTGTAATTACGCAATTACTGACTGCCAAAAAGATTGAAATTAATTATAATAGTTTACACAAAGTTTTGAAGTTACAAAGATAATTTTTGAAAATAAATTAAGTTGATCTTTTCTTGGAAGGAAAAGAAAAAAAACATAAAAATGTATGTACAAGTTAAAAAATCAATATTATTTACTTCGTCAAAAATTTTGTTTCGTATCATAGAAAGTATCAAACTGTGAGAAGCACAAAATATTTATTTATTGCAAAGCATCGAGACTCCGAGTACGAACAGACTGTGTGTGTATGTGTGACAATTAGCTAAGTATTGAATTAGCTAAACTGAGATACAATCAAAGCTATTTTTAATGTATATCACATCCTTTCTTCTATTTATCTTTCATGATAGTCATTATTACCTATGTTATCTACGTGTTCATAGAATGTAAAGTCGCAACATTTATAAACATACGTTATTTTGTACGTGAAGAAAATAATCTGTGACTCATTTTTACAAATTCACATTTCTACCTCGATTGCAACCTGACCTTCTCATTTTACTGATCAACCTTGATGATAATCATGCATCCTTTCGGAACGATTGACGTTCGGACTACGATCGGTGTGTCAGAGATCGTTCGGGGACGCATTTATCTCCGTAAATTGCGAGCCGCTTAACGGACGCGGATATCATTGAAATAACGACGGGGAATATCGTCGAATGCTGCACATTTCGCGCGATCACGGAGAGAGAGGGATCCCGCCGCGGCCATACTGTCCTATTTCCTGTCGGATCGTATTGGCACCGCGGGTCCGATGACGAATGACGGACGTTTAAAGCGAACGTCAGTTACTCTTAAGAAGCAACTGCACGAAGGGGATACCGGGTCCGAGTCGGCGGCTTCCGCGGTGGGCACCAGTAAAAAATTCAATCGACAGAGACTACCTGGCGGCCGATATTAACGGCCGGCAATCGAGAGGGTCGCTGTGGCGAGTGCGTGATTATTCAGAGAAGAAGACGAAGAGTAAGGACAGGGACGGATACATGTAAAGCTTAATGGAATTTGACTTCGGGCCCTCCCGGACCGACCCGAACAATCCTGTTAAACGGAAGTACATATCGACTGTTTAAAGTTACGCAGCGTAGGTTACTTCATGCTCGAAACCTTTCAAAAATACAGAAAGGAAGAATGAGATAAAAAATAAACTTGACTATACAATAATGGGGAATATAAACCATTTTTTTGTAATTTTTCTGTGCCTCGAATAGATATTACAGTAGTGTTTGACATGTCTAAACGTGATAAACAAGATATTTGTTCACATTTTATAAAGTGGTAAAGCAGTTGGTCCATTTAACTGCTCTCTGCTCGATTGTGCTTTTGTCGGAAGTCTTCTAAAGTTATTAGCTTCAAGCGTAAGAGAGAAGTCGCCATTCGCCCCTGAAGAAGTTGAAAAAAAAGGAGGAGAACCTTGCGGGCGTGCGCGCGACAGCGGGATAGAGCAAAAAGGGGATGCGGATGATGATGAGCTCCGGGCTGATACGAGGCCGGGCTGATGCGAACGATGTATCACCATCCGGGAAATTAATGTTGAAATATGGGCCTGGATGAACGATACGCGGCGCGGCGCCCAGGCGGGACCAATGGGGACCAACGAGGAAGCGCGCGGTGGCGAAGAAGAGGATTGCGCGAGGACCAACAGCGCGGCGCGGCGCAGCGCGGCGGAGGGGAGACGAGATTGTTACGGGATCGATTAATGAATCGTCGGGCGAAATAGTGAGGGGACGGGAATATACCGGCGCAGCAAATTGGACAGAGAGTTGAAGGGATGAGTGATGAAAGGAGGCAGGTTGAACGAGCGATTGGAAAGCAAATGTGAAACGCGTGCGCTGAGCTTTTGTGCCTCACAATTGATCGCGAATAAAGCTTTATTTATCTTCCACGGATCGTTCTCGAGTGGTTAAATCGCTACTAGATTGAAAATGCATCGAAATGCATTTTCGGTCTTTCCCTGCGAATATTGTGATTTACGAAATTGTTCGCGCGTCTTTAAAATTCAAGTACTGACTCTTGAATTATCAACGTTCTCCACGAAGGACAACCTAGCTCCAAACCCTGTCTTTCTGACAAAACCAATTCTTCAAGGGTCGACGAATTCTCTCGGCAGGACAAAATCCTGATTAACATGCGACAGAACGACCGTACGACGACGAAGCGTCAGGCGGAGGAATCGTGGGAGAGGGTTCAAGGATGCGGAGGATGCGCAGAGGTGACCGAGAGAGAAAGAGAAAGGAGATACGCAAGATGATAGTGAGATATGTCTAAATACATAACCGTGACATGTGATGGACGTGTTGCGGCCGCTGTCTACGGGGGTCTCGACGAGCGGGGGCCCGGCCGGGGCCCGCGGCACCCCCCGCTACGCGCTATGCATCAACACCCGGGATCCATCCTATTATACCTCATCAAAACAACAAACACGCCTTCCACGTTAAACCAACATCCTTTTGTTCCCATCGAATCCCGCGTATCCATCAGGATCGCCGCGCGAAGGATACACGTCAGTGACGCGATCTCTTCGACGGGGGGTCCCCGCGGCCGTGAGGGAGAGGCAGGAGCAGGAGGAATTCGAGGAGATCTCGTGAAATGTTATTAATGCCGCGGGGTCAGAGGGATAAGCACGCTCGGGAAACGTCCTCCTGTAGATTTGTACCTGTCTTCGTCTCGTCTCGTCCCCCCCCCCCCCCCCCCCGTGTACGAGAAACGAACGACGAAAGACGTTGATCCGTGGTAGAAAAGCGCATACTGCGATATAAATAATCCGGGTGCTCTCCGGCATGCACCCGGCGAATGAGGGGGGACGGGAGCCCCCGGACCGAACGACGGGTTTGGGAAAATTGGTCATCGACTCCGGAATTCTCCCGGATGAGTTATCTCGTCGGAGCGAAACCGTTCGGTCATTTCAATTTGTAGAGACAAAGAGATTTATGCCACTCAAGCGGAGTGTGATATGGTCACAAGGATATGGTACCAATTAATAAAAGGCTGTAAAAACCGGTAGATACGTCGGGGCATTAAATGATATTGGTTCACACAAAAATAGAGCCTTATCTCGATAGAGCAGTGATAATATAGATATTTATTAATTTTTACACATCGAGATTTAATAAATAAATAAATAAATTTTTGTAAAATATATTCGATCGCTTGGTGTATTTTAGTACCGTAGGTTATTTCTAGATGGCAGCACATAATACTTACAGAAAAGATTGTAACTCGTGCCAAATAGGCTTGTTCCTACTGGCTATATTTTGTATTTTTTTAATAAAAAAAAGATTGTAATTTTTTTTTCGATGCTGTAACTTTGAAGATTTATTTCTCTGCTAGCAAATTAAATATTATCACTGTATAAATTAATTTCAGATTATGTTCATATGGATAGCTTGTTATGTGAAGCGTCGACGCTAGAGATAGATTCGCGGCGTCTTTCCCGACGTTGCCTTTTAAAATAAAATAACGCATAAATGTTTATAGTTGCCCGAGTCGCAAAGTCAATTCTTGATGGATAATCACGATTTTATACGAGCTCTCCCGCGATTTCCTACGCACTTTCTCACGCTCTCTCGCGTCTCCCGCGAATAAAAGAGAGAAGCGAGAAATGGCTTCCGAAAGTGTCCGAGCGGAGTCGATCGATCAGCGATGAGGCTCGGCTAGTACCGAGAGCGGCTGACAGTTTATTGCCAATCATATACAACCGTAATCGGGGATGGCATCAAACGCGCGTGACCCCAATAATCCATAATGGCTCACTCGTTATGGTCGACATGTCAATCCGGCCACGTATCTTTTGGCCACGTATCCTCCTTCCGTCATTTATTAGGCGATTAGACACTTCGCGTCGCAGTTCTCGCGCGACAGGATTTCCATCTGGCTATCAAGTCCTGGCGCAATGATTCTGCCTTATCTTTCATTTCTAATGAATTAAGTTAAATTATTTCAAATTATGTTATCCAATGTGAAACGGAATACTTCACATATTTTAATATATCAAGAGAATATATGAATTTCTTTCATTATTTCACATTAAAATTACATTTTTTGATAATTGTTCTTTCCTAAATCTTAGAATTATTTTCCTAAATGCTTTTGATTGCGTAAAATGTTCGGCAAGTGTCCGATTTAATGTAATTTTTTCTTAGCGGAAAGTTAGTGAAGTTCTATAAAAAAAGTTTTTTATAGAAATAAATAATTAATTTTCATAATTAAAACTCGAGATGTAAGATCGCACGAAAAACAAGTGCAATATGTTAAAATAATTTTAGCTAAGTTTTAGAATTATTGATAGCAGAACGACCACTTCTTAACAATCAGGGAGATGAGCATGATTTGTAGGCAACACGGTCTCTCATTAATATTCAAGGATTCTCTGAGAGAGATAACTCGTGGAACATCGATAATGCAAAAAAGTGCGTAATCGTGTAACTCAACGGGCGGCATGGAAATTAAGTGCAATTGCTCTGAAGAAATGAAAAAGAAAACGGAATAAGAATAACGCGAGATTGCGACCGGTCGTTTTTTTCTGCCAATCTATCGCGAACATTAATCAAGTGGCATTGTCCATTTTATATTAATTAAAATATTAAATGCACGCGCGCGCGCGTGACACTTCGCGACGAGATAGTTACCGCGGCGATCGCGCACGTGACCGATGCCTTCCCGTCGTCAGGAAAACTGGTTGCGGTAAAACGTCGTGAAACGAAGACCATCCGTGCTTTTACGTTCCTTTCGTTTATTTTTTAGGTCGTCGCTACTACGCGAACTCGTTCCTTTGGATCGCAATAATGGCCGCAACGTTGATTACGTTTCACTTCCGGAATTATTTGTCTTAAAGGGAGCGGAAATCAAAAGGCGAATTCAAACGCGGCAGCTTAACGGTTCAATGTGGGATGTTAATCCGCGACTAGCAACGTATTAATATTAATCATGTAGCGCATAATACATTATAATTTATGATAATGTATTCTGTAATAAATAGAATAATATTGTGCGACTATATATGTAGCAATTTGTAACATAATATTGTAATAATTGTGTAGAGAATAATTTTTCATTTCACACGTGATTTTCTATCCCCCTTCTTTCAAAGGTATAAAATAACGATCTCTGAATGCCCTGCATATAATTATATCCGTATCGAGAACTTCGATCAGTTTGAAACGGCCCTCACGGGAGGTCGATTTGGTTCGCGTTCGTTTCCCGTCAATCTGTCCTTCGTTACTTCGGTCAGCGGCTGTGACGGCTGTCTGACAGTTTATTATTTGCACTTCTGCGCTCGCACGGTGACATCCTGCCGATCGCGATTGTTCAAACAAAGGGTGAGAGCGAGTCGACTGCATAATAACGAAGGGCGTAGTAATTTGACGGATTAGAAAATGATATCCCTCGATAAATCCTCCGGTGTCGAAGTTAATCTAGATAAACCTCTACGTATGTAACAGAGATTCTTAGTCCCGATTACAGCGGTCTACATATATATAATTCACGACGCGTATAATAGCTCGTGAATATTTTAATAAAAAGAATTATATATCCAACTAATGTCCATCTTGCATCTTCGCTCACCGATTTTTGGAGATATAGTTAGGTGGCAGTCCGACCGCAAAGGGTAAAAAATTCATAACGCCCGAGCAACGATAATATTTCCTTCCGCGTATGGAAATTCGCAGTATCGAATTCGGAGGTCCAATTTCCATAGGCGCGTCCGGGAGAGGGAGAAAGGATGTTTACATAGGTAAAGCCGGCAGTTGCGAACGTATTTGCACGAGGATTTCCCCGGCGAGTCGAGGCCGCAGGGCGAATTGGATACTCCGTCGACTCGTCGACGAAGGGCGGCGGCGGGTCTGGATAAGGGTCGTAGGAGGGATCTTCTCCGTCCTCCGCGGCGGCCGGGGGAGAGCGAGCGAGAATAAAAAGGGGGCGAGAAATGGCGCGGATGCCTCATTACGCATGCACCCCGGGCGGAAGGGTCCGAGAGTGAGTGACTGACTGACGGTACCTCCTCGTCGCGCATACACTTATACGCGCGCGAGCGTGAACCGCGCGTCCACGTGCGCGGACACGCCTATTTTGTCGAGTGTTAGGGGCTCGCATATACAGAGGACGACCGGTGTGCGGTCGTGCACACGGTGTGTCCTGTGGCAGCGCCGCGTCGTCGGTTTTCATTCTCGCGCGGCGCCGAAGGGTGAGAGCGCGAAATTCCGGACTGGAAGGTACGGGGAAAATCTGGCGACGGAAGCGACGGAGAGAACGCGACTCCGGGGTATCTGCAATCGTAATTGAATGCCGTAAGTTAGAAAAGGATTTCGACACCGAATCCGACGGATATACGAAGCGATCGAAAAGAACGTCTTATTCGAGCATCGACTGGCGTTGCTATACGAAAGCGAAGTCACCCTCATGATCGCGTGGTCATCTTGCCTGTCACGTTTCGTACTATAGCATAAGTATCTCATCACTTAGATCTCATTACTTTTTTACTACGCTAATGCACCAGTCAAAGTTTTGAACTAAAACTGAATCCTTAATTGAGTATATACTTAAAGTCACTGGAACCACATGAGCACCCAACCCAAAGAGGATCCCTCTTTCAATACACACGCGTATCTGCCTAAACCCCAACACAAAAATAGCGGCGGGTGTATACAGCAATTCCGACGAAACCGCCACTAAGGCGCGTCACGATCCGCCCTCTGTGCAAACCGTTTCCTCCCTCCCTCCCCCTCTTTTCTTCCCTACCACCCGCCGATCCTTCAACCCTCGACAGTCTTCCTCACCGTTTCCATCTCCACCCTCGTGGCGCCCTAATTGCACCACCCCTGGCAGCTAGTCACTTTACCATAATCTCCTGGGTAATGGGGTCCCGGTGTGCGCGAGCGCGCGCTCACCCCCTCGACAATCTCCCGTGAACGCGCGCGCGTACGTTCGCCCCGTTCGGGGTTGCGACGCGATCGAAGACTCGCTCTTTGTCGGCTCCGGGCAGATTCGCGCGGAAATTGCTTCATCGCGCGCGGACCTCTTCACCCCGAGGGGTGGCAGTCGCGGACAAGTGTCGCGGATCTTTCTTAACGCCAATTACGCACGTTGAGAGACACTTTCTGACGTGAGGATATAAAAGGTGAAAAGATGACTTTTTAGCCCAACAAGTCTCACGATAAAACGTATCTGCGACTTTTATTAAATCGAACGTTTACGTTTATGTCATCACATTTATGCTTTATTTTGGTTTGTTTTAATCAAAAATCTCTGTAAGAAAAACTTCTTTTGAAAATGTGTTTTCAATCTTCTTGTCTATTATAGATGCTTTATGTTAAATATTATAAATTAGAACACTAACATCTATAATTGGTTTATATGATTATATTATTGATTGATATACAGGGTAAATATTAATAATGTATCAGATACTGGTAGCTATACAGCATTTAGAATGACAATAGCAACAGCGTAATAAGTGCGACAATAATAATAGATTGTCTGGCGAGCGTCGACGAGATTAACAGGCCCTTAACAAAGTAGCTGATGGACCGCCAAATGTTCCTCCGTCGGCGTCTGGGCTTTTTTCGAAAGAGGATCACTTCCTGACTAGATACCCACAATTACGACCCAATTACGATGCATAATGGCGACACACGGTGCGCGATTCGAAATTGGCGGCAATTTGGGGCGACAAACGATTAGGACACGCGATCTATAACGGAAGCAGCCATCACGTCACGCCAATTATGCCCGCCATTTTCGAGCGAGCCGCGAAGGACCATTGTCGTCGGGTAGATAAAAGAAGAAATCGGGTGACTTTTTTGCGTGTCGCCCGAATGTGGCCGGCGGCCTGTCAAAACCTATCATTTCGCGTTCGCGAGCCTAACCGGCCTGGAAGCCGCCGTAATAGGGCCCCGATCGACACAAAGATGGCCGACACAATGGCCGCGAAGTATAACCGGCCGCGCGCGGCCCTTTGCACGGCCGTTTAGCCGCGCTTAAACGAAAATCTTGCCCGCCTGTTAAACGCCGACACGCGATTCCGTGGCATCTGTCGATCGTCTCCCGGCGATACCCGATGACTAGAAGAAGCCGCCCTTGTTGGCGACGAAGCGCTCCGAAAAAACTATGCCACACGCGTTGGGATTCTGTCTTCTCTCTCAAATTGAATCCTGTGAATTCGTAATACAGCCGAATCCTCGGAATCTCTAATGTTTCCGCGCTTCCGAACCTTTCAACTAGAAAATTCTGAGAGCTCTGGATTTTTATGACCAATCGATTCTGCATTTTGACAATTTTAATTTATTGGTATTCTCAGGAAAGAGATTTTAAATCTTTAGATTCTGTATTTTCAACAATTTGTAAATGTTTATTACATTATTGGGAAAACAAGTCGTAGGTTTCATGAAAAAATTATTTATATATAAATTATTTATATATCATTTTTTAGTCTAGAAAATTTAATGCTGCAAAATTTTCATATCTCTATTGTATTAAATTATCAGATAATATTCGAAATACTTCCAAAATTAATTATATCTTAAAAAGACTAAAATGAATACTTTGTGTTTGCCAGTTGGTGCGTGGTCACGTTCGTTTCGCTCGACAGTTTCTATTGAACTTTTTTCACGACGCATTATACCTTTTGACAATAATTCACGGTAGCTTTCACGCGACTACTGCGTGCGCGGGGACTCGGGGATGTCCTGGACCGACCGGGGTCTCGAATTTTATTGCGACGGTGAAGGAATGCAGTGGCGCATGTAAATCCACTGGTTGGGAACAGGTCTGAGGATCACAGACGGCAGTAAAACGCGCAGATTGGATCCATTGTGATTGTTTGTTTTACGACACTCCATAATGATAATAGTGTATATACATATAAGTAATAAAGTCTTCACAATCATGTCGCAAAATCTGTGCATACTACTTTCTATCGAGTGACGATAGATGAAAGTTCGCGAATTTAAAAAATCGACAGTACGCTAATAATAGATTACATAAGATCTTAATTCTCAAAGCGTCAATACTCTGTCGCTTCTATCTGAAAGAAATTTCGGCTCCAAATTAATGTGAAATACGTCTAGGACATTTATTATTAACGCGAGAGGATTTGGGGATGATCTCTCTCTGTTCGTCATTCCTCCGCTTACGCATCGAGGACCCAATTGCGGAGCTAATTGCAACCCCTTCGCGCGTGATTACACACGTGGCGACCCATGAGCGGCGAATTGATCGACGCGCGGCGGTAATAGACACGCGCGACCGCTAAATCCTCGTAAAGTTCGGCTTTTCGGGATCGTGGAAGGGGGGGCTTCGCAGAGGCGCGCGCGATGTACCCGGGCACGGGGGGAGGGTGTAGCTTTCAGGATCGCGTCCGCTCGTCGCTTCGTTCTCGAGGGATAACACGGAACGGCGAAGGTTTGCGGGCAAGGGGGACGGTTTGCACACTCGGTTGACATCGAGATCTAGCGACGTGTCTAATTGGAGCCACTTTAACCACGGGGGCGGGCAGGGTGGGATAAGCCGTGAGCCATCCACCGCCGCTGAGAGATCAGCCCTTCCCCTCTTGGGCTTATAACCGCCCGGGAGATCTTCCGCGGGCCTTCACCCCTCGGTGGTTACACACTGCACGAAATGTCCCCTTTCCCCCTGCTGTAACATCCCTGCCCGTGCTGCCGTTGTGTATCTTACGCTGAATCCGGCGTAAATAATGCCGATTATCCCCCCGGCAATTGTTTTATCGACCGGACTGTCCCGTTCAAAGAGGAATCTACGGGGAGAAGCAGGGTCGAAGCTGGTTGCCGCTTCTTCCCCCTCGGACAAGCCGTGGCACAGATTTACGAGTAATTCTAAACGGGGGCTGGGCGAGGACTCGCAAAGTAAATTTCGCTTGTTTTCTCGTTGGTTCGAAAAAACCCGGGAGGAAAGCGAGACCTCGAGAGAACAGTGGTAACTATAATTTCGCTCGCGGGGGTGGAAATGCTCGAAATGGCGCGACTGGTCTTCCGCGAATTTATTACGGAGAAAGATCCGTAAACAGCAGATACCCGCGGAACGTGACGTGCACTGTTTGGTAAGTATTTATTTAAAATTAAGATAGTTTTCCGTAATTTTTAAAATTATTCAATCAAGATAATTCCCCGTTTCGATACTTTTTCGAGGTCATTAAAAAATTGCGGGTAAGAAAATTCTCTCTTCCTTTCTCTTTTTGACGGTTAATTTGATGTAAATCTCGCTCATATTTTTTTACAACCAATCAAAACGTCGCGTGTGAAGATCGCATTATTAATTTTTTAGATCCTCCGGTTTTAATAGTCCCAGTCCAATCGAGGCTGGAGATCGCTTGATGGAACTCGTCGAGCCCGCTCGCTTTTTGCCTCCCGCTAATTATGAAATTACCCATGGAACGTCCCGTACCATCGGGCCCGTTCTCCTTTTCCATCTTCCGGAGCGATATTTGAGCGCGAATTATGCCGGATACTCTCTTCAGCCTCCTCATTATTCCTCTCCTCGCCCCTCCGCCCCTTGTCGTCCTACCGACCGACCTCATCCTTCGTGACCTTTCTCTCCTCGTCGTCCTGGCGTCGAGAAACTTATCCGGTTAATGGCCCGGCCTTGTTCCGTAACATTCGTGAAATTCGCAGACTATTTCGGGCACGGCCCGGCGAGTTATGCTAATTGATTCGCAATTTAAGTCGTAAACAAGTCGCGCGTCGAAAAGAAGTAATTAATATCGACTGGCAATGTTTCAATGGGTGCTTTAACAAAATTCTGTTTAAGATTAATGTGTACTTAATTTATGAAATAAAGAATCAAATCGCTCTTATAAAGTACTACTGTTATAAATCACTGTTTATAAAATATAAAATGCGATTCCTTCTTTAATTTTCAAAAGTAAACAAAATTTCGAAAATAGAGACAAATGACGACATTTTCAAATATTAAAAAATTTTCATATTTGCAATGTGATACTCAGTGCATTATTTTTTGCTCCGCAGATATACTTGATTTATATTCTATATGTATTAGAACTTTTACATTTTACTCACAAACATAAGGAATTTGATAATTACGCGATCGGACGTTCCTTGCCTCGCGATTAGCAGCCATAATACCACAATAATTACAGTCTAGCTGAGGTATCATGCGTAAAAAGGGGGGGCGGCGGCGGCTTAAATAAAAAGCAGATTGAGCGGTTGAAGGAAAATGACCGGAGGAGAAAAGTCGAAGTGCTCGTCCTGCGTTCCTCTCCTCTCCCTGATTTCCTCGCCCTTCCCAGGCCTTAACGACTAAATAAGTCCCCTCAATTAAAAAACTAATTTCGATTAGAGTCCCCGGGCGGCCATTTGGCATCGTGTAACTACATCCCGCAGGATAGCAACAACGAAGGGTTGGTAGAGATGAAAGGGAAGTCGCGCTGAGTGCGATATGCCCCGGGCACGACGAAGGGAGGAAAATGATCGGCGTAATTTTTTTATGCCGCGGCTTCTGTCCGTCGTTGTTGCGCTTTATCATCCGTCTGCGGTGGTATTGGTGGCATCCTAACAGCAGGGACACCTAAATTTGACATCTTGGAATATACATTGTATTTTATTATAAGATATTATTCAAGCGACACAAAAAGATACAGTCGAGCTTTATTCGCCAAGTGTATAAGAATTCTTTGACATTTGATATAAAAGGTATGTGAAATAAAATATCTCACACAGGGAGACAAAGAAAGAATATCTGCTATTTAAATGAGTAAAATCAATTTTACAATCCTATTTTACGATGGGCTAATTACTGAAATATCTTCGTAACTATTCAATACATTTTTTCGACGACTTGTGTCAAATTAAATAAAATCCGATTATACGAACGATTCATTAAATTAAACAATGTTGGAAATTATTTGGCTTGTATAACGAGCGTTATCCAAATGTTCAATCAAAGAAAGAAAAGAAAAGAGAAAATCTGTACAATCTGATCTGTATGTTCGAGAATTTTGAAGCATTCCCGGAATTCTTTTCGGGAATGGATTTCCGTGAAGCTTTAAGAATTTAATCCCATCCTATAATGCAAGACAACTTCTCACAACTTTTCCTCCGCGTTTCCTCTTTATCGCGTTCCCCCTAGAGACTGCTCCACGCAGAATTTTTCTTCGAGCCACGAAGGAGGCGCGGTAAGCATGCACTTATTTATGTTCGTATTAGTATTTATGTTAGGTGTGCACCTACGGCACCCCGTGGCTCTCAAGCGTGGACGCCTCAGCCGCCATTTGTTATTCTAATGTCGCATTATATATTTGTTTGGGCGTGGGCGGGTGAAGCCCGAAGTGTGAAACACGTTGTAACGCCGGTTCCTCCTGGAATTCCATCTTCCCGTGGGGCTCACCCACGTGACCGTGGGCTTTGTGCCCATTGAAAAGATTTCCGTCGATTTCGGGTGGTATCTATCCGCTCAGCGCGTTTCACTCTCTTTCTCCTCCTCTTTCTGTCTTTTCAATAAAAAGGCGGATTTATCATTTCTCCTACCATTCTCCGAATATATATATATTTTACTCTTTTACGATTTATTCTTCCAATTCGGAATATTTCGCTGGAAAATGTTTCGTGCCGATGGATGTCCCCGGATGCGTAATAAATTCTATCTTATTCGTTTTCCCCTTTTTCTCCCAAATTTCACGCGTACCAATTAACGTTTTAATCTCTATGCTATGTATTTAATTCTCTCTCTCGCTCTCTCTTTGAGTTTCTTACCGCGTTGACTTATTACATTAATTAAATTATCATTGTTATTTTTTACGCTTGTATTTTTTCTCCGATATCAATCTTAATTACGTAGTGACTCGCATCGTCGTTGATTTTCATTAGTCTGCACATTGGGATGTCAGAGAAAGACCGTGAAAATGAGCGAGTCTACCGCGGCGCGAGATTTTATCTTCGACGTTCATACAATGCGTGAAAAATTCAGCGTCGTGGTATTTCCGAGATTCTCGTCGTTCATTTTTACTGATTCAGTACGAGCTACACGATGGAGATATGATAAGCAATAGCAGTGGTGCTATTTTTGGTGATGTTGTCGTGGAACTTTAATTCGTTCTTATTGCGTTGAGATATCGCTCGTTCTAGGCAGAATCGAGAAGAATGATAAGAATACTGCTTGGGCAAAAATATGTTCAAAATATGACTGACGCACAGTCGAACTCCGATTTAACGTTCCTACACAACTCGTTTCTCCTATTTTTATTTTCAAACCTCTCTGAATTTAGATTAGGTTTGGTAGCGCTATTTAATTAACCTAATAATGTTTGACAATATTTTATAATATTGTTAGATATACGTGTCGCTTTACAGCGTTTAATGTAAAGAATAATATCGACAGAATTAAGTAATCAGTTGATAAAAGAACAGACGCGCGAATTAATAAGCAGATTAAATAATCCGCTATACCTTCATGATATCTATTGCTCGTATATTTGCATATTTACGTGTGTGGGTTCATACGCGATTGGCGTGCACCAGCGGGCCTAGATAAGCATCGTGCGACGTTTAATACACTGGGCCCCGTGTGCGATCGCCGTGGCAGGTAGACGATTCTGAATGGGCCCAAGGCAATATACCTACCGGCGTGTGTTGCGCTTATGTAGCAGCAACAACGCCAGCAGGTAGATAGGTAGGTGTGCTATAGTGTACGACGCGGTCCACCGCAAACTTAGGCAGGTATTTAACCCTTTCCAGTCCAGTGACTTCTATAAAGGTAGCCTCATTTCTCCGAAATGGGAGAAACAAAATCACAGAGCACTAAAAGGGTTTTTGAGTTCCGAGTAATATTTTATAATGCGTAGAAAAGCGTTTTCTCTCTAATTTTATATGTAGGCATGCCCCATTGTCGTTTTGTCATCCCCTTTACACTAATTCGTCACGCTATAACATTAGTTTCTTTTTTTCGTAGAACGAGCTTTTATTTTATTTCTGGATTTCATTTCATCGGAATAACAAATGCGGCGAGGTTCGATCATCAAGATTCATTGATTCACGGTACACGTCGCGAGTCACAACGAAGGAGGTTTCGTCAGCGTTTCACCTCAGGTACTTCGGGGTCGGTCCTGTCTCAGCGTGGTCTCACCCACCTAGGCCGAGTTATGGCAGAGCGTACGCCCCGATGGCTCCCATATATCCACATCGTTCGTCGCGGCGTCAATGCGAGGCGAGCACCAAGCGAGCGCGTATAGTGCCACTATTCCCCGATATGATTATGGTTGCGGATATACGAAAGCGAGCGTTCTGTATGCGCCCCGCCATGGGTTATTCATAGGATACATTCCTGCCCCTACACGTGTTCTTACGCCTCTTCTGCCCTATCTCCTTTTTCTTTCCTCCTCTCCCTCCCGGATTTACTTTCTTCTTGTTCTTTGTACTTTCTCCTCTTCGTCCTCTTCACGTTCGCTTTTTGGAACGTATTGTCATTACTTTCCCGCCTACATAATGCGACTTACGAATAAAGTAAGTATTCTCCCGTTCGAGGAGAATGTACTTTATGTGTATTTATTGGCTCTTTTATTTATTGTTAGAAAGTTTCTTCACAATGTGCAGAAATATATTTTATAAACAATGACAGGGAAAGAGAGAATTATTAGCAAAAAGGTACTACAGCAAAACCTTTTTTTTTTTTAATTTAATTTGCTTGGCACGGTATTTGATACTTTAAATTATGTGTTTTCGAATATCGAGATTTAAATCCAGTTTCAGAAATGTAAACAATGCACTAATGGAAATTCACTTATTAACACAAAGTCCAGATGTGATTCAATTAGGATTTAATTAGCATATAATTTTTATTTCCCGGTCAGAATAAATTATAATTACTGCATTCGTATTTTTCGTATAATCGTATTTTACGTTAGAAATTAAGCAAAATGCCTTTCGAATTTATTTTTCCTGGAGCCACGGTTTTCTCACGGGAGACACATTCCCCAAGAATTATGTACACGAGTTCTCATTTTACACGGCGTTATGTTTTACTTTCCGGAGGCTCTCTGAAAAGGGCTGGCGCCACGACAGCTCTCGAGCAAAATCGAGTCCTCTTAGCAGCCCTCGAGTCGTCGGAAGCCCGTGTCTTTCCACGAGTCGCCGATGTCGTCCCTTTTCTACCCTCCCCGCTTCCGCTCGCTCTCGTCATCTCTTTCCCTCTTTTTGTCCCGACCGACAGGATACCCGATGACTTTCCTCCGACATCGTCTCCTCGTTATCGCTGTAAATGGCAATTTCGTCGTTATTATTAGGATTGAGGTTGGGCGGGGGTGACCCGAGTGGAAAGGAACCGTGTGTTTACCCTCTCTGAAAACCACTCGAAAGAGCAGCCGAGAAGCTCGTGCCACGAGAGCACGGAGTTTGTAACTCTGTGCCCGACTGGTTTCTATAGCGCGCGGTCGTTTTGAGGGAAGAGGCTCAACCCAGGCCTGGGCCTGAGTTATAGGACTGATTTAAGCGCGCGACTGATAAAGTAAAGTTTCTTTATTGCCTAGAAAAACTCCAACTCTAATTTTAATAGCACATTATTTTCAATTATTTGAACAACCGTGTGCGTATATATGTAGTTTTCTTATCATATATCTTCAACATCAGTTATATGAACATTCTACCGTTATATTCCTTAACCGCACAAACGTATTAACTATATAATAATTTTTTTTCGGTCCATGCTGAATTCGGATTTGGTCAACATAGAGTCTCAGTCGTCATCCTGAATTACGGTTCGTACACGGCTTGTACGATAACGCAAAAGTTGTTAAATAATTTATCAGAGGCCTAAAACGCGCGTCGCGTAACACGCCGATCACCTGGCCAGGGCGCCAGCCGTACGTAGAGAGCCGGCGATAAGATCAGTCTCGCTGGTGTCGGTGTACTCGGCTTCAGGATCGCCACCGAACCCGATCGTTCCGCGTGGGTGGCCTGCCACCTCCTCCAACGCCGCAGCCTTCCACCACCATCGCGGCCGGTGTGGTGTGGCACGGTGGTGTGTTCGCGCAGGCCTCTCTTCTCCTCGGATGATGAATGATCCCCGCGTACCCCACGACCCCCCTCCTCCTCGCGACTCGCACCCTGTCGTGGCCCTACCGGCTCTCCGCGTCCACCTTCGGCCAACGCGCTCGTCCGCCCTCTCCTCTCCACCCCTCCCACTCTTCAGGCCATTCCACCATGATATACCTTCCCCTCTCGCATCCCCCGGCCTCGTCATCGAGCAGCCTCACTCCGGTGGGTTTTCGCTCGCTTCCTCTCCAGCCACGCTCGTTTTATTTCTCGTTTATTTTTCCCACCCGCGAACCGTCGAGATGCAATTTGCATCCGAGCTGCTGCTGTTGCCGCCGCCGTCCCAGCCGGTTGCCGCGAGCAACAACCGGCGTAGAAGCGAGCGACTCACCACCGGGGAAATTGTTTGTCAGGAGAAAGGAAATTTTAGAAAATTCGATCGAGATTGCGAACGTCAATACGAATTGTCCTATTATCTTTACGCAATGAAGCGGGAGAAAAGGAAAATTGACGATATTTGCTGCATATTTCGCTAATAAGCAATCGCTATTGCAAAATTATAGTACAAAGTAAATTTTATGCTAGTTTAACTCAATATCACATCGGCGTATTTCACATTGATAGTACCAATGTAATTTATTGTAATACTAGACACTACAGACGCGCGCTACGCGCGCGCTATTTATCTTTAACATTTCACTATTAACCCTATTATACACAACTGTCAAAATATACAATGACAGCTGCAAATGAAGTAAGCGCAGCAAGAAAACCAATCGGCATCGCGGAAAAGCGGCAACAATAAACTTCACATCTCCTTTTTAGAAAAGGAATACTAATGTAATTTATTCCAATATTTGAAAAATATATATATAATAATGTCATTCGAATTTAGGGGGGGGGGCGATTATATCTATGTTATATTTACATTCGATATTCACGCGTGACGAAATTCATGCTAATAATCCACGAAAGAATCTTCCTGAACTCATATATTATAATCATACAGTTGTAATATTCGATTAACAATGCGTTTCAAGTGAATCTACATAACTTTTGAGAGCGTAGTTAAGTGAATACAGTAGTCCGTTAGATAATGGCCGATTTCGCCACGGATGATGACTGTGAAAGACGACGGTGACACGTCTCGGCAACCGCTCCAAAAAACACTATAGAAGCTACTACGTGGCACGGGGAAGAAGCGAGGTAGGGGGAATTGTTCCGTAGAACTGGCTTGTTCCTGTGGTTGACAGGAGAGACTTGACGACTTGCGCGCGAGCTAGGCTTCTCTATCTATCCAGCTACCTGAAAGCATCCGGCACCCGAAAGATGAAGGAAGAGAGAAAGACTGAGGGTGAGTGTCCGGGGACTTCATGTTTTATGCTTTTAGGGGCCCTTTATGCGCTCGACTACGGGGGCACCCAGCATGTCGAATAGAATTCGGAAGGCTGGCTATATACGTGATAGGTATTTTGACATGCCCGAGAAATTAGTATGATAAAGGGACTGGGCAAAAGCGCCTAAGTACCTAAACACACACGCCGTAAATCTTCCCTTCTCTCTCCGCGCTTCTCTCTCTCTCTCTGCCCGTCTCGTCGGTCCTCTCTCGATCTACGAACAAAATTGTCTCGTCGAGGCCCATTTTGTGGCATTTGATCGATCGAGATGCACCTCAGACGCCAGACGCAGCCTCTAACGGTCCCCATCGCGTCTTCGACGGTTTTATTACCGTTCGTCGTAACGTCTATTTAACTTTCCCGTCCCTCCACCACCACCACCCCGTCTCGTCTCGCTTCTGACGATAATGCTCGCGAAACTCGATCGCGTTTTACGGTTCCCGGCGAATATCCGCGGTACGTGACTTGAGTAAAAATTTACCGCAAAACACTGAGGCGCATCAACTTCTGATGTTGCGAAATGTCGACGGTATCGTTAGTAACGCATGTTTGTCAACTTTTAGTACTTACAAATTAACGATTATTAACGGACGCTATTTTCGATTAATATTTTAAGAACCAAGCTGCAAATGCTAATCAAGAGATTAATCTACTTTTGTGTAATAAATATGGTTCCTCTTCTTTGCATATAACACTGTTAAATATCAAGGGATGAAATTTTAACCAATACCTTGAGTTAGATAGCATTTTGTTATTTTTAACTACACAAAATAGTATCATTTTAACTCCATTAGTCTAGTTAAATTAACATTATTTCAGTCAAATTATGACCTATTGAGTAGAAACAATGGCAAGCTATAGGAATGGTTAAAAATGACTTAAATTGAGTATATTTTGAAACTAGGAATTTAACAGTAAATGTTGTATTTAAAATAGCTTAGTATGTTGAGTTAACCCTAGAACTACTAAAGCAGTCAAAATAACTGATTTGTAATTTTTTATTACATTTTAAAATTTTCTGAGATTCTCCGTGACTTTTATTGCAATATATGTAAATGGTCAATTTACTTTCCCCCCTTCATCTTTTTTTCTGAGATATATACACTGAGAAAAAAATGTTGTAAATTTGACTAAACTCGTTTAGTTGTAGTGATTTGTTTAATGCAAATATTAATATATTTAAATCAAATATACGTGAGTAATATCAAGAAATTCTAAATCTATTTAAATATAATATTTTTTGAATTAACACAAATGTTAGCTTGAAAGCCCGTGACCGCTGCATTTAGTTGAATCAAATAATATTTCTTTGAATCTACGATTTTTTTTCTCAGTGTAAGCATACATATATATATTATAGTATATTTAAATAGTAGAAAAAGGTATACTTAATCATCGGTAGCTCTAGTGTTAAAGATAGCTAAATAGCACATGAATAAGTATACCTTGTGTAGTAAGGAATAAGTTGGTCTCGTATCATTCTAGAAGATCGAAATCGCGATGAGGATTATCAATCACGTCGCGGATGATGGAAAGGTTGGCGCAAATCCTGGCGTAACGATGGAACACGTGAGTTAGCGTTAAACGAAAAAACTACGGAAGCTGGTCCAAGCGACTCTTTCCAAAGATACGATCTTTTTTCGCGCAAATTACGGCAAACAACTGGCGTAAACGGATTGTCCACTGTCGACGGTTATACCACCCGGCAGGTCCTCATGATTATTCTCGGCACAAACAACCCTCCTCATTCTCCAGAACCGCTCGCGAAAGCTTTTAGCTACGCATTACGTGCCGGCGCGCCGGCGTATCCCCGTCGTACTCCCGGTTTTCGGCTTAAATAAATTCTCTTCACGCTATCGCTGCCTTCTCCGGGAAAATCAACGCGAGAACACCTCCGTCAGAGAGATATAACCGCGTACGTGTAACATCGCTTGAGTTATGATCGCCGAGCGTCTTAATTTTCCTCAAACGAACTCTTATATCCGCTCCTATCTCACGCGAATCAATTTTCATGCTCGACAGAATAACGTTGATGCACTTATCATACAACACGATGATCCAACGTCAACCGAAACGTTCTCCCGATCTTTGTCTTACTCCGGTAAGGTAAATTATGCAATTAGAGAGCATCTATTAACCCGCGGTTAATAGACCGCGCGGTGGTTTGTGTTGCTCGCGTTAATCAACAGACAGCGAATCATGCAATTCTTGCTCCTCGCAGCCACGTTCTACGCCACTGCGAGTGCGGCGGAGGTACATACGTAGATACGTATGAACGCCGGCCATCCGGCGCGAGAGGTCGATCGATCCCTCTTTCGTCGTTGCGCGGCCACCGTGTCGCTGCCACGCCACTCCGAGATACCCACGTCGCCGTGGGTCGCTAGCAGTGGGGAGGTCCGTGTCAGGTTTTGACGGTGGTGGTGGTGCTGGTTGGGGTAGTGGTGGTTGTTGTTGCCGGTCTACCAGGGTGTGGCGAGAGTGAGGAGAAGCGCCTTTCCCTCACGCACCGCCTTTGCCGGCGTCACATGACCCCGCGGTACGCTCGACGGTTCGACGGGAAGGGCAAGGAGAGAGAGAGAGGCCCGAATGGTTAAGCGTTGCTGTCAACCACCAAGGCTCCGCCTACGAAGCTGGTCGATACTGCGCGCGCAAGGCCTCTTCTCTCGTCATCGGCTGCGCCACGCTGCGCGAAAACCACCGGGTGCCCTCACGGTGCCCCGGTGGTGGGGTAGTCGGTGCGCGTGGGAGGAGGAACGGCGAGCCAGTGGAGTCCGGGAAGTCGAGCAGCGCAGACGCGTTGTGCGTTGTTACGTTCCTCGTGAAGGTCCAGCGGTCCAGTAATCGACAGCGACGATCAACCGCCGTGACGACGTAGCACGTTTCGTAGCCAGGGTGGATTAGTGGACAATTCGCGGGCAAATTGTATACTATCCGGATAGTCGTCCGCAATAATAAACGGATATCGCGCTCGAAGGGGAGAGGTGTGGAAGCGCCTCTCTCGCTGCCGCGAGCCGTCATGTCGCTACGAAGAAACGCCTGTACCCTGATTCTGTAACTCTTAACGACCGTGTCGTTATGTTGTCGTCGCGCAGGTATATTATATGGTAAAAAAAAGCTGGACAGAAAAAGAACGAAGAGGAGAGGAAAAGACTCTAGAGGAGACCGAGATACTTAATATGCCTTGTCTCAAGTGAGGGTGGTGGTTCTCTCTCGACTTTCCTTAAGGAAGAGAGGAAAGTGGTGGACCTCGCGACGGTGAGATAAAATCATCGAGGGGACGAGAAAGAGGGTAAAGCACCCGCGGATCGATCGGAGTAAGAAGATCGGAGTAACAAGAGACTGAACGCGTACGAGTAAGTGTCGTCGTGCGCGCGAGGAGGGATGCCTACGAAGGGGGAGAGGGGAAAAGCGACGGACTTCAGCATCGCGGCCATCATGGCGCCCAGGGGTCCGTCCTTCGGGCATTACCACCTGCAGGGCATCGGTAACGCTGCTGCCACCGCTAATACCAGCCTAGAATGTCCAACCGGCAAGGGATTCGTTGCTGAGTCAACGCTGGATAATCGTGAGTTCTTCTTTTTTTTTATGAATATAGGAATCGTCAGAAATTTCTTTGAAAATACCGCTTTCTTGTTATATAATCGAAATATAGGTGCCTAATCTTCCGTCGCAGACAGCTAAACGCCGTTTCCTTAATCTTTACGATTACGTATCGTTCAACAAACATGCGGGATCGTAAAATTGAGTGTCGTGGGAGAGTGTGCGTACCTGTTTTATGACAGGTAGAGAAGATTTTTGGAAAGCGGAAGCAACAGTCATTTCGGAGTAGCTTGATTATCGCGCGATTAGGATTATTCCGTTATCGATAACGTTAATCCTATACGAGTCGTCTGTTATTGACATAGTGAAGGCTGATATAATTCTAGTCAAACGATAAGATAAGAACGTTGACAAACAGGAAGTCTTTAATTGTTTGCAGATATTGGATCGCAAATATTACTTCAAGAGAAGTTGAGAGAGCACACTCTCTTTCTCTTTTGTTATTGATCGACATTTTGTGAATTTTTGCGAAGACAAGGCTCTTCGATCCAAGATGGAGTCGTTGACATTGAAGCCGATTGCTTTCTTTCGTTCGCTTTGAGCCATTTAACGTGACATTTGTACATTTGACATTTCCGAGGCGCGACAATGGAAAGTGTGAGAAATAAAGTGTCACAAGCAGAACGCGGACGCGAAGAAGCAACGAAGCTGATGGAAATGTCAGACGTTGAAGTGATAAACGCGAACGCTGCTCGTTTTGCGCGTCGCTGCCGGCAGCGATGGTCGTAAACGGTGGAACGCACTTTGCAACATCGTCGTAAAACAATTTAATCGTATCTTCACGGTGTCGTAAGGCACCGTAATGTAGTCCGTCATGAAGACAGGTCCTAATTTCGTACAGTCGAGGACGAAAATGCGCTCAAGAAAATTCGTTTATCTTCATTTTCATTGCGGCTGCCTGCTTTCTTCGCAGTGA
>NW_020211419.1:0-4038 GCF_003070985.1 Temnothorax curvispinosus | reverse complement strand
ATATTATAATATATTATGATCTTATCGTCTAAGAATTATATTTACAGTATTTGATCTATAAATACGCTTCTATTTCTTTGATATTTTTGTAATAATTATTGTCGAAGGATATTTTTAGTCCTGACTTTGATAATCTTTTATGAAAAGCCTGTTTAGATAGATCTTTTACTTGACCACGCGATTTTCTTTCTTCGATTCTTCTCACGAAAACAAAATGAATGAAAACCGATGCAAAATGGTGATGACCATATTAAAAGTCAAAACGTTTGTTCTTACTATACTAATTTATAATACACTAGATTTTAAGTCCACGTCACGCGCGGAAGTATATGATATAGTTCGATATATCAATGCCTATATTATTATCAATTAAATAGAAAATTAATAGCGAATCAACTCAAGCATTCCTAGCTCTGTTTGCTAGCCCCGTTCTTTCAATTTGTTATTAATAAATCATTTTCAATTAAATATTGTATTGTAATCTAGTTTATAAGCTTATCATGTAACATAATAAATCTTAAATAATCAAAAAACATTATCTTTTCTGGATGTAATTCGGGAAAATAATACTTATTGATAAATTAGCATAATTCTTTGCGGAATTTTTTTGTGGCATTTTTTTTTCACTTGATCATAAATATGTCGATCCCACTTAGTCTAGACTTAGTCTTAGTCTTAGTCTCCTAAGTCTATGGTAGATCCGGATAGTAATTAATGTATCACATTTCAATTTCTTGAACTTATTTAAATAATTATAAACAATAATATTTGAGCGTGCGTCCTAAGCGTCCTGACTCCTGAGCGTGCTTGTATTCCGTAACTATACATATACCCACAATTATCGGTATCATTAACAGTGTCGGCTTTTATATAATATGAGAAACCTGCGCAACGACTTATCGACATGGACAATTGTCGGTAGGTGGTTACGGAATACGGGCCTTGATATATGTATAAGTACAAGCTATATATACTTATATATAAAAGTAAAAATAAGTTTTTTTTATTTATTGAAAATGCAGATATGGCACATGATACATAAAAATAAAATAAAATAAAATAAGTTATTAAATTAAATTAAATTAAATTAAATCAAAACCGGTTTTCCTAAATTAACAATAAAATTCACATTAATAGAATCTATTCATTTAATTTATGTAACAATGGACTTTAATCTACACGTAGGATTGCAATTTCTTCAATTTATTCTCAAGGCTTATAATTATGAAGATATTCAGCGACTGGCAATGAGATAACATGTTTTTTTGTTTTTATAAAGATAATTAAAAGACCTATTGCGTTTAAGAACAGATTTAATACGTTTTTCTTTTGCTTTGTAATGTTTTTCCACTTCTTCTTTTTTTCCTCCTTGATAAAAAAAAAGTTATAAAAACGCATGAAGTGCGGGTAGGAATCGTGCTTATTATTGCTCTTTTCCGCGTATATGTGATTGGCAGTCGATGATGGTGTCGATAATGTCGATGCCCACTCGGCATGTAATATTTCAGAAACATTTCTGCAAAATTCTATTTGAAATATTACACCTTTCATCAATATTTCACGATCGTTTCTGCAACATTTCTGCAATGTTTCAATCGGCACAATTATTTCAAATGCAACTTTGCTGAAAGATTTCGGCAATATTTCGGTAATATTACTGAAATATTTCTGAAATATATCTACGAAATATTGCAGAAACACTTCAGAGATATTTCAAATACATTTTACACTGAGAAAAATGTTTTGTATTAGCAAACAAAATTTTGTTACTGACGTAAAAACTATTTGTTGATATGTGAAAAATGAAATATTTTGTTACCGGAACAAAAAAATATATTAAGCTAAGCCATGTGCGTATAGCCGCCGCGCATTTGTCCAAAGAAATCCGCTCTCTCAGCCGGTCACCCATCCAAGTATAGTATATCGGCGCCTTGTTGCTTGACATCGATGATCGAACAGGGTAGTGGTGATCCTCTGACTCTGACGCTTCTTTCTTTCTCATACTTGCTTATTTTGGTGACCATAAAGCTATCGCATAACAATATTAACAATACAGATATACGAATAAATCTTTTTTGCCAGTCAACGTCGAATATTAATTTATATTAAATATTATTAAGTATTTTATATTTTATATTAAAAATGCCATATGACAAAATTTGGGATATCAGAAAATTCTTAATATTATAAAAGAGAAAAAATACAATAAAATGTAATAATTATATAATAATAAATTTAATTTTTTATAAGTTCTAAAGTCTGTCAGCAATTTTTCGGAAATATTACAAATGCAATGTTGTATGTAAAACATTCAAAAATATAACGCGTGCAATTTAAATGTAAATAATAGTTTTATCATGTATCAGAAATGTTTCTAAACCATTACATCTGCAATATTTCTTCTGCAATATTGTAGAAATTCACTGCCTGCAATTCAATTTTTCATTACCTACGCAATCCTTCAGAAATTTTTCAGAAATATTTCAAATGCAATGTTGCGTTTGATATGTTACAGAAATATTATTTGTGCAATGCAAACGTAATATTACTTTTATAATGTTTCAGAAATATTTCTGAAATATTGCATCTGCTACATTTTTTTGCAATATTACAGACACTTACAAATATTGTAAACAACTTTCTGAAAGATTTCAGAAATATTGTTAATGCAATATTATAAAAAACATGATGCAGGTACATTTCTGAAATATTTCAGATGCATAGTTACAAATGAAATGTTAACGAAATATTTCTGTACTATTTCCGAATACTTCAATATTTCAGCAACATAACATGCTAAGTGGGTGGTGATCGAGATCGTGGCGAGTTCTGCGAGTTCTCGTGTGTGACAGTTTGCGTCGTGTCTAATACATATTATTTATGTATTTTATTCATATATATATATAAAATAAATATAAATATATCCCAGTAAGCAAAAAATCATTATTACAATGTTATTGCAACGATATTCTAGAACTTGTAATGTTGTTAAATATGTAGTTCTTAATGTTGTATAGAACATCATTATGAATATACTTTGACCACGATTCCGAAATTTCAGTAATGTTGAAATGGGAGTGCCATAACGTTGCAAATAACATTTTGCTAAGGTTTTTCTATCATTCCTGTAACGTTTTTGAGATAAAAATTTAAACGAACTATCAACTTTATTACAATATTATATTAAGATTACCGTAATATTAATTCTAACGTTTATTTAAAGTTATTATTGATATTTTATTTTTATTTCAGGGAGTATGTATTTATTTTCAATAAAATGCACTACACTAATTACCATAAAAAAGTAGTTTTATTTATATGAACAAATATATACATATACATATACATATATAGGTTTTATTATGAGATTTATTTCGTGTGCCAATTATTTCTGCAAATTATCTCTGCCAATTATCTCAGAAAGTATTAATTCTAGGAAGGGATCCTAGAAAGGGATTTTTGAAGTCAACCTTCGGATAAGGGAAATTAAGGTGCCTTCTAACTCTTTTTTAGGAAATGCGATACAGGTGCTCTAGTTTAATATAACTTTTTTACTATTTTTTTCCAAACTCTTATTCTTTCCTTTTAAACATATTATTAATCTTTCCGGATCTTTACCAAACAGTTGCTGAAAAATAAGAATTTCTCATTCAACTTCAGAAATATTTGTAACATCTTCAGTGATTTAGTCTATGTATCAAAATATATTATGTCTGTTAAGTTAGCACCCCTCCTCCTCCGCAAAAAAAGCAGAATAACACATATGTAGAAATTAAATGCTCTTTATGTGCTAATTATGTGTTTTATTCACGTTTTTTGTGCTCGAACGGTTTCATGGAAAATTGCAATTAAAAGTGGGGATGCTGGCTTAACATAAGCTAGCACCCCTACTCATTAAAATTATATTAAAAAATAAAGTACTTAATACAGTACAATTATGTGCTTTTTATGTGCTTTTAAATGTCTCAAACCAAATTAGTTTATCTGTAATAGTTTAAAAGATATACGTAAAAAAAGGATCTATATACTACTGATATA
>NW_020211418.1:6967-40636 GCF_003070985.1 Temnothorax curvispinosus | reverse complement strand
ATTCTTAAAAGAAGTAGCTCGTTACCGTTACTCGTTACTCATTGAAAGGAGTAACTCATCGTTACCGTAACTCGTTACCGTTATTCGTTACTCATTGAAAAAGTAACTTATCGTTACCGTATATAACTCGTTATTCTTAAAAGAAGTAACTCGTTACCGTTACTCGTTACTCATTGAAAGAAGTAATTTATCGTTACCGTAACTCGTTGTTCTCATTGCAAGAACACCAAAAGAACGGTTTTGCTGAAGATTCTAAAAATTTAGCTAAATACAAATCTGAAAATAATTTGATTATATTTTGTTGCACTATCAAAATAATTATGTAGAACGTTCAAACTGATTTTTAAAATGTCAAAATTTTTTAGAAAATTATTATTATACTCCAGGGACCTACTATAATTATTTTGATCTTGCAACAAAATTATTTTCTGTATCTAGCTAAATTATTCATTGAAAAAAGTAACTTATCGTTACCGTAACTCGTTATTCTCATTGAGAAAAGTAACTCGTTCCCGTTACTTGTTATCTATTAAAAAAGTAACCTGTTATCATTATTGTTATTCTAGAAATAATGAGTCGTTACAACTTTCGTAAAATTTTAATATATTTAAACATTATATTTTTTGATTCTGTACACTTTATACATATTTACATTAAGCAGATAGAGTCAGAATAATTGGATTACATGAAGCGGGCCATAAAGGGGGATATATGATTCCTACATTAGTCATGTCGTAGATGTCGTCGTTTTCAAGAAATTTTAAAAGCAACTAATTTCTTAAATAAAACTTGATTTTTTTTTCTTAAGATAAAAGTTGTAGAGCTCGTCGAGACTTTTTCAAAACACTATAATAAAGCTCTCGTTTGTTAAGGATTTCCTGAGATATTTTAAATTTTGTTATAATATTTTTAATATAAAATATAAAATACTTTGTAAAGTATTAATTCACTTTTTGATGACTTTATCTTAATACTTTTATACGTAGATAATGAAAAAAATCGATTGTTGTAAAAAAAGAACAAAAAAATTTGATTAGATTTTGTAAACGCATTCAATTTTGCAAAATTGCAAATGTAAAAATTAATTTCATTATTATACGCTTTCTTTTATTATTTTATATACAAAAGTGTCAAGGGGTAAAGTAGTTGAAAGGTGAATACTTTAGACTAACGAGGTATTTCATATTTCATATTGTAAAAATATCATGAAAAAATTTAAAATATCTCAAGAAATCTTTAATGAAAGAGAAATTAGTGTTTCGAAAACGTCTCGAGATCTACAACTTTTCTCTCAAAGGCAAAATTAAGTTATTTAAGAAATTAGTCGCCTTTAAAATTTCTTAAAAACGACATCTACGACATAACTCACGTAAGAATTATATGTGTCCTTTTTTCAAACCAAACAACTTTTGTCTAAAGCAATTTTTTTCTACAATCAAAAATGAAAAAGTTTTGGATGTAATTTGAACAGTCAAATATCGATATCTCATGTAGTTTTAGGAAAAAATGTTTTAGACAAAAGTTGTATGACTTGGAGGAGGACAAATAATGGTAAAATCAATTTTTTTTAAATTAATTTTTTTAGGTCACATAAAATCATCGTCATATAAAATTCTATTTTTTTAAATAGAATTGTATGATTTTTTTTACACTGCAATAAAGTTCTTTTTTGTTAAGGAATTTTCTAATATTTTAAATTATATCATGATATTTTTAATATAAAATATGAAATATCTCGTAAAGTATTCACTTTTCGATGACTTTACCTTCATATTTTTATACACAGAATAGTAAAAGAAATCGAATAATAATATTAGTTTTTATATTTGCAATTTGCAAATTAAATGCGTCTACAAAATGCAAAGTTTTTAAAATAATTTTTTCTGTTTTCTTTTTACAACAATCGATTCCTTTCATTATTCTATGTATAAAATTATCGATGTAAAGTCAATCGAAAAGTCAGTACGTTACAAAATATTTCATATTTTATATTTAAAAAATATCATTAACAAAATTTGAAATATCTCAGAAAATTCTTTGATTCTTTTATGAGCCTTTTTTCATGTAATCCAATTATTCTGTTTCTATCTGTTTAATGTAACGGTAACGATAAGTTATTTTTTTCAATGAGTAACAAGTAACGGTAACAAGTTACTTCTTTATAAGAATAACGAGTTATATACAGTAACGATGAGTTACTTTTTTCAATGAATAACGAGCAACGGTAACGAGTTACTCCCGGAAAGAACGGTTTTGTTGAAGTATCTACAAATTTAGCTAAATACAGAAAATAATTTTGTTGCAAGATCAAAATAGTTATAGTAGGTCGCTAAAGTATAGATAATAATAATTTTGTAAAAAATTTTGACATTTTAGAAATCAGTTTGAACGTTCTACATAATTATTTTGATTGGTCAACAAAATATAATCAAATTATTTTCAGATCTGTATCTAGCTAAATTTTTTGAATCTTTAGTAAAACTGTTCTTTCAGTGTTCTTGCAATGAGAATAACGAGTTACGGTAACGATGAGTTACTTCTTTCAATGAGTAACGAGTAACGGTAACGAGTTACTTCTTTTAAGAATAACGAGTTGTATACGGTAACGCTAAGTTACTTTTTCAATGAGTAACAAATTACGGTAACGAGTTACTTTTCAAACGTAACTTTCCCTGATATTATATTATTAATTAATACTATTTATTTGAAATATATTATTATAAAATATTCTTAAAATATATGTTGGGACAACTTTGTCGAGTAATTAAGAGCTTCCGCACAAGACTCTCGTATAGTAATGTAGCGTAACGTAACGTAGATCAACGCACAAAAAACGTATAACACCTTAACCGATACGTTTCTCGTGCGCTGATCCACGTTACGTTACGCTGGATTACTATACGAGAGTCTTGTGAGGATACCCTTACAGTCATGATGAACGAATATCTAGAGACGGAGCACGCGCTCTGAATATGCCCCGATACGCGTGCAATTTAAAGTGAGAAGGCATTCCTGTCCCCGTGTATACATTAAATTTAATGCCATTTTTAACAGTGCACGGTGGCGCTCTTGACAGATTCGTTTTGTCGCGAGCAATCAATGACAACAAAAGGTTCTTTTGTCAGGAATGTAACCACGGTGCAAAGCGTATCGAAGTAGTTGTATCCGTAATAAGCTTTACGAAAACGCGCATACCGAAAAGAACGGCATATATCGATTTTTGCCAAAATCTAGATTCATGTCATCGTACGGATAAAATTCAGAGTTTAGATAAAGTTTCACGTTGGTCAAGTTACAGTCATCGAATACGCTAACATCTTGCGACATAATATTCTTGCGCCCAGTCTGCAGCGCGAAGATAACGTACCGCAGCTTCTCCAGCTGAGTTGCCTACGAATGCTTGGTCGTGCTCTGCAACATGGGGTACTCATACAGATCCCACGAACGGAAACTAAACACTAAGATATCGCCCGCTTTCCAAGGCTCGTAGCATGGATAACTTATTGACCTCGTTTAATGTGACGTGAGGCATTCGCCACTGTACTTTAAACAATTTAATTTCCGGCTCCGTCGCCGGATTTCCTACAATGCAATTGTTATCGCTACGCGCACGTATTAAAATTAATTCGTGACGAGCGTTAACAACCACGCGTTTGTAATCCTCGCAAAAGCCTAACAATGTGTTGAGCGGTACGCAAAAGTTGAAATATCCCTCCGGGGATGAAATGTCCCATCCAGCATTTTGCATAATTTTTGCTTTGTCATTTGTAAACAATACATAGTTTTTGATGGTACTGGTTATTCCAACGTTTCTGTTGCGATCAATCTCCACGTCATTGAGCTTGTATCGAATTTCATCAAACATGAACGCCACGCAATTATTCGCAAGCGTTGTCTCAGACTCGTCATTTTTTCTCTTTATCGTCTATCTTTCTTCAACGTAGAGAAAGCTCTCGCACGGCAACGTGTATAAATTCTGTTGTTGTACGGGTATTCTTATCTCATCGTTATGTCCAAACGTCGTGTTGGCGTACGGATTGTACGTGTGTGTCTCAATCTTGACGACGCTGTCGTCAAAGATCGGTTCACCTCCAATGTTTAAGATATTAGCCATTTCGTACAACGAAATCCAATGATTTCAAAAATTCAACGTTCGACGCAGTAAGTTTCTTCTTTGGCGATCGGATTGTCTCTCTAATTTTGTTTCTCGTCTGTTGCACCTGCTCAGCTTCATTCAGTACAAGCATCTCACGTTATCGCTGTCGTCTTCGTACATGCAGTCTTACGGTGATCACTTCTCCGCGAAAATCAATCAATCGACCGTCCTGATCCACGACGCGAAGCGTCAAGTCCGAAATGCTCCGTACGATGATCGGAAGGTAAATGATCTGTGCCGGCGTTTCCAATATCTTATATCCTGGAAGCACACTCGGTGAAAACTCGTGTATCGTGTGCACGTACTTGTCGTTGCTGTACGCACCCGCAGTCACGTTACACTCTATGCGAATGATGTTTACATTGATGATATTTATCGGAACATCCGATTCGTGCCATTGTCGCGACTCCAGCACGCGACTCGCTGAAAATACCAGCAGCGATCCAATGTTGTTCGGTTTGGTGAAATCTATCCGATAAGCGCACTTGATCTCGCTCTTCATTGTATTGTTATTAGCCCAAATAATAATCAATGGGTGCTGTTCATCTTCGTTTGTCTATTGGATTGGTTCGATAAAAGGGCGCGTTTCAGATACATATGTCTGTATCACGCAATTCATACGATCCTTCGGGAATGGTAATCTCCTTGTCGTCGTCATAGTAGAATTTATTGTTCGACAAATTTACATTTGGTATCGTGTGATAGGTTTCAAAATCTGTCAGACCGAGTTCGTAATACCCATCGCTCAAATCCACGGCGGGAAAGTAGCTTACCGCGAGGGGATGCTGCTCTTGCCGGTGAGCGTAAATGTTAGTGACATGTTTGAATTAATACTGAGATTAAACAGCGCAACGCAGGTTTTTAAATTGATTGTCAACCGACTGTAGAAAGCGCAGACACAGTTGTCCGCAATTGCTCTGATCGTATTGCTGATAAGGCGTGCGATTGTACTCTATCTTCGTCACATTGATCCTTTACTTTAGATACTGCGCCAATTCTGTCGGTGGTCGAAGATTGCCAAAACTATCAAAATATATGGCACGATCTCCTCTCTTCGCATACGCCATCCAGTGAGTACCCGGCCCCTCAGTATTATCCAAATTCACGATACCGCTCTCGTTTCGACGTATACCGCTCATCGGTAACGAGTCGCGCATGAAAATACCTTTAAAATATGGAATGCGCGTACGTTTTGCCAATTGTTGCAGTTGTACGTTGGTAGTTACACCCTTGGGGATTTTTAGCGTCTCTTCGACGTTTTTTTTTCGAGACTCCTCGTACGCGTTTGTACGGAGCGAGATAAAATCCGTGACCTTCCATGGCGCGATTGTGACGCTGCATCTCTTCCAGCTGACGCCGCGCGGTTTTGTTATCGTTCACGGCCTTTGCGACTCCCGCCGCTCCGCCGACCAACGAACCGAGAAACCCTAATAACGACAGGATCGGCAGGATACCGCCGCGTTTCGCTACCGGAAGTATTCGCTTGTTCTTCTTTTTCTTCGTTTTCAAAATCAAGTTTCGTCTTAGCCTTCATGGCCGCCCAGACGGCTGTAGCTGCAGCTCTCTCTCCGGAGTCGAATCTTTCGCGGTGATACGTTTTCGCGCTTTCGCGGCGAGTATATTGTCGGCCACGTGTCGTTCTGCGAGATTGTTGCTATGCGAGTAGGCTATGTCGTGCTCGTAACACGCTGCGTCCAATGAATTAATACCCCGATCACCTCTTGCCAATTGTGTTTCTAAATGAGTTCCCGGACCGCAAAATTGATAGCCGGAGATATGTATCGTAATTCGATCGGAAGCACGTTTATCGCGCGATTCAACAGACCTCGACCTATCTTCGGTGGCATTCGCCGTAGTTTTTTATCAACGGCGGCGGACCGTCGATGTGCGTTTGCTGACATGGCAAATTATAATGTATTAAACAGCGACGATATTGCTGAACCTCCGAATCTGCCTTGATATGTTCGGAAAGCTTATCCCACAAATAATCTATGTAATTATAAAACTGTCGTAGTAAAATAACCTTTGGTATACATATACTTCAACTGCTCGGCGGTTAAATCGTAAATGTCGCTGTTATCCGACATGAGCATAAACATTTTAAAGACTGAGCATCTCAGTTCTACGCGTCTCTTTAAAAAGGCCAGCTTTCTCGATACTACCGATTTCTATACGCGGTATCATCTGCGGTCCGTCAAATTGCGGCAAGACAAACGTCTTGATAAGCTTGCTGGAAAGTCCGCACGGTGTACGTTTCGAGAACGTGTACGTGTAATCGAAATCGTTGCAACAACCGAAATATCAATATTTGGAGAATATACTAACATCGATAGAAGAGATTGGCTACTTTACGTTTTCGAATAACAGTGACGTCATTCCACCGAGCGAGGCGCTCCCGAATTCTATTTTCATCTTTGATGACGTGGCGTGCGACAAGCAGCATACAATAAGAGAATACTTTGCAAAGCGGCCGGCACGCGGACGTTGACTCCTTCTATCTTTGTCAGACGTATGCAAATATACCGAAGCATCTTATACGCGACAACGCGAATCTATTGATTATGTTTAAACAGGATGGTACCAATCTGAAACACGCGTATACAACGATCACGTAAACAGAGATATGTCTTACAATGATTTCAGTAAATTGTGTCATACATGTTGGCAACAAAAGTATAGATTCGTGGTGATAGACAAGGACAGCGCGATTTCGAATGGTCGATACAGAAAAGGATTTAACGACTTTGCGATACCGAAACGTGGTTAGTTGTTGTCGACGCGTCGATTGAACAACGTTATCGCAACATGGACAGTGGCGAGAAGATTAGAGAGCGCGAGAGGATAGCAAATTAAATTGCAAAAACGAGCGATTTGATTCGCAAAAAGTATCACGCCTTGAAAACTGGTAAAATGGAGAAAGATATCGCGTTGGAAAGGCACTTTAAGCTCATCATCGAGCTTCTAAGGCAAATTGCCGAAAACACCGTTGGCATTTTTCGCGAAGACGCGTCATAGTGCGCGGATACGATGACCTGTGGCAGGCGGATGTGGTCGAAATGCGTCCATACACGCGATTCTACAGAGGCTACCACTACATACTCACCGTCATCGACGTGCTGAGCAAGCACGCATGGGCCGTACCGCTCAAGGCCAAGAGCGGACTCGAGGTTACTACGGCGATTGCGAAAATAATTCGAGACGGCGGAAGATGTCCGAAAAATCTGCAGACTGACAAGGGGAAAGAATTCTACAACGCAAACGTGCAGAAACTCTTGAAGAAACATAATATCAATCACTATTCGACCTATTCCGTAATAAAGGCATCGGTCGTCGAACGATTCAATCGCACGCTCAAGAACGACATGTGGAAAATGTTTACACGCAATGGAAATTACAAATGGATCGACTCGCTGCCGGATCTCGTATCAGATTACAACGCGCGAAAGCATCGAACTATCGGCATGTGACCCATCGATGTTACCTCCGCGATCGCCGACAAGCTCCTAACAACGATGTACAGTCACGTAAAGATCGCTGCTCCCGCGCGATTTAAAGTGGGCGACTCGGTACGCGTGAGTAAATTCAAGACAATCTTCGAGAAAGGACACGCCAAATTGGACCACGGAGGTGTTTAGAATCGTCAAAGTGCAAAAAACTAATCCTGTGACGTATCTGTTGGAAGATTCCTGCGGAAAACCCGTCGCCGGCGGCTTCTACGAATACGAGTTACATTGCGTTGCTAATCCCGACGTGTATCTCGTTGAAAAAGTTTTGCGCAAAAGGGGGGATGAGATTTATGTAAAGTGGTTAGGATTTGATAATTCACACAATTCATGGATACACAAGAATAATGTATTGTAAAAATTTATTACAATATAAAAACATATTATACATATAAATGAGTCATTTATTTTCCTAAATATCTAAATGTAATTACAATATATTTACAATAGTATTTTATAATGCCCCAATGGCAGCGTCTCGGTAGAACCAGGTATAATATAACGCTTATCGTCGTACGGATTTAGAGCTATTTTTGTTTCGGACATGGTGTATACTTTGTGTTGTTTGGATCTTATGCAAGCCTGCTGTCGCGTCATTTAAATTTCGTCGCGCAGACACCGCGTGTAATCGTCGAACGTTATCGACTTGGCTACGACGTTACTCTTAACACCTTTAGCTTTTTTCGTATCTTTCTTACCGTCGACTCGCAAGGCGTACATCTTTGCTCTAAGCCCGACGAATTCGGTCATTATCGTGACTTTACACTTGTCGCGATACAACGGTAACATGTACTCGTGATGAAATTTATACAAACATGTCTTGGATATATCGAGGATGCACATACCCACGTAGATTGGTTTGTCGAATTTCACCTTAAGTTTTCGCATTTCTATTGCTACTAGGTTCTCCGAAAAGACGCTTCGACTGTAAAAATTTGGTTTTGCGATCATTGCCTCCGCGCCGTATCTACCCTCCCAATGAGTCACGAGTCGCACGTCAACGTGATTGCGCACGTTCTCCATGGTTTAGCCAAACACAGCGTTGTTCATTAATTTGTATAAATTTTTCTCGAAATCATTCTTGGCCAATATTCTAAATTTCGTATTGAGTTCTATATAATCGCGAAGCCATGGAGATTGCGCGAATTTCAATACGCGGTGAATCTTTGCTATACGAAGACCGTGTCGAGTACACTGCTACAGGTTGCGATAATTTATGACATAACGTTTCTTATCGTATAATGTTGCGAGGAGCTTGTCCTGCTACTTACCGGGTGGTTTATCGCGCGTCGGACAGAACGGTAGGTCAGTGTGCGCGTCGTGAAGATGTTGCGAATACTCCAAGTCGACTTCGAAAATGTAACCTATCGAGGAATCTAACGCGACATCCATAACATTAAAATTGGTTACGTCGTCGACCCATTGAAAATCTGCGTATGGCAATGGTTAGCACATTTGCCCAGCTGTGCAGGTTGTTTACATCGAAATACATCAGGTACCTCGACGGTTTTGATGGATCGTACGACTGCATGTATTTGTTGTTGGCCAGCGCGTATCTGTTTGAACATTGATTCAACCCGCCGCGTATACCTTGTTCGATAAACATGACCATGTCAATGTCGGTGAGCAGTTCGAAATTGATACGCGTATGCTTCAACATAGCGTTCTACGTAAAACCCGGTAAAGTATAATAATACGCCGGATCGAGTCCATAACTCGCGACGCAGCTATCGCGAAAATTTTCAAAGATATCGGCCAACAGCAAGACATCGGTTTTGAGATATAAATCGCTGTAGTCACCGAGCGTTCTCGCGTAGTACCGAGCGTGCGCGTAATCGCTCTCGGATACGGTGTCACCTGTCAATAAACTGTAAAACGAGTCGCGCGGTGGTAAACACAAGTCCTCCAACTTTTCGACGCAGTCAATGTACTCGTACGGAAATACGCCTTTTCGTGTCAGCAAATCAAAATTTTCTGAGGATAATTTACAAAATTTGCGTTGCAATATTTGCAGTTTATCCTTGCTGAGATAAGATGCCAATTTGTCGAGACTAGCGGTGAGAATTGTATGAATCGATAAATCGCAATTTGACGCAAGTTTTCTTATCTTTATCTTCGGTGCTTTTAACGTTTTTCGTAAACAAAATGTATTTTTCTTTTGTAATTTTGGGAGTAAGTCTACATGTCCTTCGTACGCTGTTGCTATTTCCGTTATAATAAAATGTACGTCGTAGCCCGATAAATTGTGAAAAACAATAGGAATGCAATGCTGTTTCCGCGTTTTATGATTGCTGGATCATCGTGGAAAGGATGCACTCTTCGGAGGGTCGAGAGACACTTGAACAATGTACAGACAATTTACAGGATACTTTATTACGTATCTAATTACAGTCTTGGTTTAATTATTGCCTTTACAACTTGCGATAACGAGATTTGCAATCTGAGCGTGTGACTTTCTTTCGATCGCTCTTTTGTCAGACTGACTTTCGGTTGGGAGGACTTCGTGTACCCCACCTCTCACCTCACATATACTTGTGTCGAAGTTTTGTGTTAGAACCAATTAGATTAAGAGTTGTCATGTTATGCCCATATAAGGACATTGAAACAATATGTTTATGTTCCAACACATGCAAACAGGTCGGTGAGAGGTCGAGGGGTACCGAGAGTGGGATGTCATAGAGCGTTTTCAAATACTTCTAGAATCGTGTATTTTTCTAGAATCGTTTAGAATATTTCTAGAATCGGTTAAACCGTGCAAATCAATTAGGGGTGCATTCCGTAACATTCCACCCGCCTCGTTCTGTTTTCATGAACGACGAATACATTTGGTTAAACATTGTAACTGTAGAGTGATACCGGCTTACCCGTTAATAATCACTCTACCCAGCAGAGCGGCTTAACGCTTAGGAGGTTCGTCATTATCAGATTCAATGGGCAGTTTACACAGTTGTGTTACAGGTCGCTTGAGGGTGGATCTGGCCGTCTTGATGGTCACAACGCGTACTAAATCGTCATCTCCGGTATGGCATTGGAGTACTCGGCCAATATCCCATTTAGTTGGCGGGAGACTAGGATTGCGTAATAGCACCAGGTCACCGATCTTGAGATTGATTTGACGAGTTTGCCATTTTTTTGTTGCTGCAGAGAATTTAAATAATCCGATGACCAGATCTTCCAAAGCGTTCCTGTAGTTGTTGCACCGTCTGCCATCGAGATAGTCTATTGAGATTTATATCCCCAACGCTAGGGGGAGGGAACCGCTTTTAGGTACGATCCAACAAGGAAGTGGTCCGGGGTTAACGTGTCAAAACTCTCGGGGTCGTCGTACAATGGTGCAATCGGACGAGAGTTTAAGATACACTCCATATTACAGAGTAGAGTAGTGTTGAAGTAAATTCTCCCAGTATTCTTTTCAAATAAAATTTTACGCTTTTTACGCCAGCCTCTCAGAGTCCTCCGAATTGAGGGGCTGCTGGAGGTATAAATTTCCAGGAGATTTCGTCAGACGCAAAATGATTCTGTATGTCCGGATCTCGTAAGATCTCGCGGATATACCTAGTCAGTTCCTTGTCGGCACCTTGGAAGTTGGTTCCATTATCGCTATAAATTATGCTAGGTAGGCCTCTGCGGGCCGTAAATCTATTGAAGGCCGCTAGGAAACCGTCGGAAGTATAATCATCCGCGATCTCAAGGTGAATCGCACGAGTCGCTAAGCATACGAACAGTACGCAGTAAGCTTTATGCGTTTTGTGGCCTCTTCCTTTCGCCGATCGGATAAAGAAAGGACCCGTGTAATCTATTCCGGTATAGTTCAGGCAACGTAGGCGAAAACCATGCGTTATTTGGAAATTTGTTCTCGAAGAATGAATTCACTTGAAACCTTTTGAAAAGTGTTTTTTTACCATTAAATGGAAAAGTTTACCTATTTATTTTATGTGCTCTTACTTATTTTTGGAAAAAAACGAAAAAACCGATTTTTTTAAGACAAATGCGAAAAACTGATTATAATTTAAAAAATGTTAAATGTATAATCATGAAATTCATAGGTAATGTGTTTTCAAGGTTGCTGAATACGAATCTGAAGTAAAATTTTCAACATTATAAAATGGCGACTCAAAAAGGCGGGTAAAAAGCACTTCCAACAATTACGGAGACTGTTCTGTGGGAAGGCGCTTCGCAAACTGATTTCCTTTTGTTAAACTCAAAAATATATGTGAACGATTCTTAAAACAAAAGAATGGGCGCGTTCAGCAGACCAAGCCGCTGAGTAGCAGTCGAACGTGATTGGCTCTTACTTTTAGAACCAACCAATCAACGCATAGTGTTGATAAGACGAACTCAACAGTTGTGTCTGCTGAACGCGGCCAATGTTAGAAAAAGGATGGAGACAGCGTAGCATTTGTTTGCAGCGAGCACCCGCTTACTCGCACGCTGCGATTCTCCGCGCGCGAGCCGAAAAATCCTATACAGTTTATAGCACTCTCCAGGAAATTCTACCCCTGTTTTATATACAATTTTTTAAGATTTGGTCAATTATTTCCCGAAAAATTGGAAAAATACCGGTTCCAAAAAAGATCGGTAACGAAAAATTATACACTTCATATCACTTCCCGGAAAATTCTACCCCTGTTTCATATATAATTCTGTGAGATTCCGTCAATTATTTCCCAAAAAATTGAAGAAATTAGAAAAACCGGTTTCCAGAAGATCGGTAACGAAAAACTATACACCCTATAGCACTCCCCGGGAAATTCTACCCCTACTTCATATACAATACTTTCAAAATCGGTCCAATAGTTTCTAAGATTACCCCGAACAACAGTACAAACGACAGTAAATACGACTTTTTTTACTAAATTGCGTGTAGCCACTAAAATAAAAGTTCAAAAAAATATTTCCGATATACAGTCTTAAAGTTTAAGACCCAAGGTACAACATCCCATAAGTTATTTTCTCAAAAAAAAATTTTTTTCTATTATTTTTTTGACTTTGAAAATAGAGAAATTTTCATATTTTCTAATTCGACATTTATTTTTATGTACTTTTTTGAAAAATACACCTGCTTAATATTTTGTTTTTCAAATAAAACATGTATCATCTTAAAGTACATATTTTCAGCTTTAAAAAACTCTGTTATTAAATTTCAATATCTATTTCCTAAGCAATAATATCTGCAGTCAAACTTGTTGATCAATTTTGAAATAACGAAATTTCAAGAAATCAACTTTGAGGTCCCAACTTTTAAAAAATAAATTTTTGTAATTTTTTTCACTTATTGCATGTTATCAGCACATATTTTAAGAATATAATGCTTTAATTTAGAAGTGAAAATCTGCAAATTTAAATAAATGGCAATGATATTAGTAAAATAAGTCAAAAATTTCACATCGCCTCTCTTCAAATTCGATTTAAATATACTCAAAATGCTTTCTCAATTTTTCTAAACCACTTGAAAATTAGTAAATTACGTCTACTTTCGAATGCTTTTTGTAAAATTTGATTCTATCGATCCAATCAAAAGTTACAACTCTTTTTAAAAAGTGCGCGCACGCCCGCGTACTCTGTAGGCGGCTTCACGCGGGACGGCATCGACGCACTTTGAAGCGTTAATTAAAAAATTATTACTCCTACATATATTAATATTAAGAAAACTTTAGATATGTTTCTTCAGTAAAATTTTCTCTTCTTTCGATTGGCATGGTTTATTTTTTCATAAAATTAATGTTTTTTTAGTTATACTCAAAAAATCGATTTTTTCGGTATTTTTTGTTAAATAAAACATTTAGCACAGGGTTTACGTTGGTAAACTTTTGGGACATGTTTTCTGAAACCCAAAAAAACACTTTCCAAAAAAGTTTACTCTTCGAGGAGAAATTTCCAAGTGTTTTCCTACATTGACTGGACTAGTATTAGCAAAGGGACGGGCCGGTTTTACGCGAACTTCGGGTAGGTCGCCCATACGTTGATGCGACATAATCGCCTGGTGACGTACACACGTAACGCACTTTGAAATACAGGCTTTAACAAGGTTACGCGCCCGGAGTATCCAGTATTGTTCTCGCAATAGTCGCAGGGTCAATTGAAGCCCGCCGTGTAACGCGAGGACATGAGTGTGGCGTATAATTAATTCAGAGACCCTAGACTTCGGTAGAATTATCGGAAATTTCTAATTACAGTCTTGTATGTACACGAAGTCCTCCCAACCGAAAGTCAGTCTGACAAAGGAGCGATCGAAAGAAAGTCACACGCGCAGATCGCGAATCTCGTTATCGCAAGTTGTAAAGGCAATAATTAAACTAAGACTGTAATTAGATACGTAATAAAGTGTCCTGTAAATTGTCTGTACATTGTTCGAGTGTCTCTCAACCCTCCGAAGAGTGCATCCTTTCTACGATAATCCAGCAATCATAAAACGCGGAAACATTGGTCCTTCGAGCCGGATTCGGAGCGAACAAACGGACACAAAAGGAACGGACGTTCACAACTCGAAAGATTCGAGATGTCAGGACACGGCCAATGATAGAGACGGCTACATTTTACGTGGAGCGCCCAACTCGTCTACTCAACGCGAGGAGACGCAGGTCGACAGCCCGGCACCACGAGAATCCGCGATCTGTAATATGTAATGTGACGCAAGCATACGCTTTCTCGCTCATACAGACTATAGTCAGACTCCAGCAACACGCTCTTCGCGCGTGAAACAAGCCTCTCTGTCGCACGCACTCTTTGCGATCAGCTGAGTATAAGGCGCCGAGCCAACAGTAACGCGCGGTCGTTCCTGCCCCACCACGCATTGGCTGCGCCGAACTCGAGAGCGTACGGTTCACCGCACAACGGAGTGAGAGTGACTATACAGTTATAAGGAGATAATCTCTCACTCATATTCAATTAAAGGCTCGCAATTACATTGTTCGACCGCAAGAACGAGGTACGAAATTCGCCATGAAGTCGATGGAGGAACTATTGGCCGTACAGACCAGCACACAGACGTTAATCATCCGGATCCTGACGAATTTCAACAAGCTCGCCAAGGCGAAGAAAAGCGTGTCAGCCGTTCGAAGCCGTATCAATAGTCTCAAAGAATACTGGGACGTCATCCAGGTCAATCATGCGAAGCTTTGCGCCCTTGCGGAGGGGATACGCTAGAAGGACTTCCAGAAAGATAAGTTTTTATCCATTAACGACTCCGTTGAGGAGATCATGGACGTATTGTCAGACTATCTTGAACGTTTGCAACCGGAAACCGCGCAGGCTAATTTTGACGGTTCTATTGTATCGCATGAGGCGAGATCTTCGATAGTTCAATTACCGAGAATTGATATCCCTAAATTCTCGGGAGAGATCACGAAGTGGGAGAATTTTCATGACGTTTTTGAATCGTTAGTCGCGAATAGAACCGATTTAATGAATGTACAAAAATTACATTACCTTAAGGCGAACTTAACCGGAGCCACGAGTTTAATTTTGTCGAACACTCACGTCTCCGACGCTAATTATAATACCGCGTGGGAATTGTTACGAAACCGTTATGATAACCCGCGAGCTATAAGTGAATGCGCATCTCCAAGCGTTCATGGATATTCCTTGTGTGAGCGCCCATTCCGTGAGTGATTTAGAAAACCTGCGAGACAAAGACTAACGATATTTATACGGCATTGTTAAATTTGAAACAACCCGTTAATCAATGGGAAGATTTAATGCTATTTGTTGCTGTCTCAAAGCTTGATAAAGACACTCGGCGCGACTGGGAGCTCTCACTGGGAGATACGGGAGAAATTCCAAGTATCGAGAAACTTGACGCCTTTCTCACTTCGCGAATTCGGGCGCTCAAGGCCGTTGGTAGTAGTCAGAATTCTAATAAGTCTAAAACAAAAAAGTCAAATAAAACAAGTAACGTTAAGGCGCATCAGGTTTCTACGAATAACGGAAAGTGCTTGACATACGACGGGAATCACCCCTTAAATCATTGCAAAACGTTTCTCAATCAATCCATTACAGCGAGTCGAGGTTTTAAAGAATCATAAGGGCTGCTTTAATTGTTTACGCCAAGGACATTTACCTTGGGCTTGTAAAAGTTTGCAATATAATACACTACAATTTCTCAATGTAAGAGAAATTTTATCAGTTCAGCAGCTTACCTTGTTGTTGAATTTGTTGATTTTTCATACCTCTTAATTGTTTAATATTGCGTATTTCCTTCTCCTTCAGCAAGTTCTTCGAATCCCTCATTTTTTCTCTCATCTCCAAGTGCATATTTTCAGTTTTATGAAGATTCTTACATTTTTTCACAGCCAGCTCCAACTTTCCCACAGATCCCATTAAGTATACTTCTTTCACCTCTGTTCAACGCTGCCTCCCCTTTTACCTGCAAGCAGACATATGACAATTTAATTGAAGTTATTTTAATTTAATTTAATCTCTCAATTCTTAATTATGCTGACAAATTCTTCATTAGTGTTGTGTAAAAAATGTTGTTTTAAACATTAATTATCATCATACCTGCGTCTATCGTTGACTAAAAGCTTTCTTCCACGTCTCGAACCACTGTTTCTTCTGTAATATTCATGCATATTATTTTTCCAATTGTAATAAAATATACTGTTTGATATAACAGATAGAACATGACAGGATTACATTACATTCAATTTAATTCAATTAATGTCAACAAGACTTTTATTAATTTACATTGAAATCTAATGTGACTTCATCATATTTTATCTATTAGTTTAAACAAATTATACTTCAATAAATTTCTTTTTTACAGGTATATTGAAATATCTATTTATACTTTCTTATGGGTATATTATTAATATATATCTTACATTTCTTTTCTAATATTGGTCACTGGTCATTTTACTTACCATTCTCTGCTCATATTTTTCTTCTCCTTTTTCCTCTTTATGACGGGCTTTGTTCCTTACGTCAAATACACGTGCTTACTTTAACTGGTATTTTAAACTTTTCTGACACCTTGTATAGACTGTCCGTCTGCTCCGATAATGTGTCACTGCAAAACTTTAGGTTATCACATGTCTCTCACATGACAGAGTGCGTTCCAAAACTTATAAAAAAAAGTCGGACAACCTTTTTGGCCACGACCATACCCCATCTCTCACCTCACATATACTTGTGTCGAAGTTTTGTGTTAGAACCAATTAGATTAAGAGTTGTCATGTTATGCCCATATAAGGACCTCGAAACAATATGTTTATGTTCCAACACATGCAAACAAGTGTGTCGGTGAGAGGTCGAGGGGTACCGAGAGTGGGATGTCACAAAGCGCTTCCAAATACTTCTAAAATCGTGTATTTTTCTAGAATCGTTTAGAATATTTCTAGAATCGGTTAAACCGTGCAAATCAATTAAGGGTGCATTCCGTAACAAATGCGAATCTTTATAATTTAAGTTACAATTAGAATGCGCGGGACCTCTGTATCGGCCGGTCAGGTGACAATGGTCGCGTACTCGCACGTCGTCTGGCCTAAACGGTTTTTCGCACACGTGACAGTGCGTTGCGCTGCTAAATTTTTTATGTCTCGCGTAAAATCTGCCATGGGTTGCGACGTTTTTTCCCTCGGTCTCGCAATCCGGCGGGGGAGGGCAATCGTGGATTGACGGAACGCGAAGCCAAACTGAGACACACAATAATTGGGCGCCAGGCGCGACTAATCGCACCACCGTACAATACTCTATACAACGCGATATCCCCGACAATACTTCAGGACGTAGTTTCCTTTCAGGGAATTTGGAGAGAAGGCGTAACGCAATTAACCACACAAAAACATAATAAAAGAATTACATGTAATATATTTGAGTAGTCAGTGTAGGTGCAGATATAATGTGTTTGCAATGTAATATCAGTCAGTGTAAATGTAGGTATAATGTGTTCGAGCGTATCATATTCGTAATCAGACCATGCGGTAAAGAGAGATCAACGGCTGAGAATCGACGCCGATGAAACGGGCTAACGCGAGGATGTTGAATAGATTACCACAAAGATGTCGGGTACGTTGACGCAAGAATGCCCGAAAAACTAATGCAGTAAACGGATGCGAGAATGTCGGATAGCGTAACACCGGAATATTAGAATATATGAACGCGATAATGTCGAATGTTCAGCAGGATAGAGGAACGCACGAAAGAATAAAGCAACAGACGAACGCAAAGATAGTCGACGCAGACGAACGCACGACAGATCAACGCAAGGAATGAACGCGAAGCTAACGCAATAAATGAACGCAGGAAAGTTTACACAAAGACAATATTCACAATAACCTAAGGTAACGCGGTACTTCACTACGAACGCACAACGAATACTTACGCCGCGATGCCGACCAATCGGATCGCAACGCCTCCACTTACGTCTTCGACGCGTACCCGGGCCACCTCGATTCCGCACGACGCAAAAATTACGGGCGAGCTCGCCGTATCGGCCACGCTAGCCGGCGATTGCCCCCGAACACGATATAAGGACTCGTATGCTGAGTTGTAGTCACTAATGCTAAACAGCGGATTCACGTTCTGGAGATCCGGGTTCAATCCCAGGCAGGTATCACAAATCCTGCGGGGGTTTTTCTTGGGGACCTGGGACAGGGATCTGGTGGAAGGCGGCGGTGGCTACTGGGTGCACGTGTCCCCGGAATTTTCGGGGCACGTCACCAAGTCGAACCCCGCTCCCAATGGGGAACTCACCCTTCACGATCACCGCTTTCCCAGGTGGATGTGTGGAGGAAGAGGGGGTATCGGCGATACCGTGTGGGGTTGTTAGTCCTCCATCGGGTGCCTCCCCAGGTGGCGGAATGGGGAAAGCCTCCCAGATATGGGTGGTACCGAGGAAATGAAATACTCGGGGTAGACCAAAACTAGCGCAGGGTAGTGGCAGCTGGCTATCCAGTGGTGCTGGCTGTGAACCAGATAGCAGAAGGCGCTATGGCATCCAATAGAACGGCTTCTGTACAGCGGTGTGGAAGGCAACGGGAAACCACCCCACTATCCTCCCACGAGAGTTATAAATGACACACACAAAGGATATGAGATTGCCTGGCGATCCGCGTAGCGACCGGCGCCCTGGTCTGTCCGGAAATCAGGGTGTGAAATGGGATACCGGCCAAGGAGTGCAGGCGACCAGGCACCCCGTGGAAACTATGCTACTGGAAGGAACATACAACTACGCAAGAATATCCGCGTAGGCACATGGAACGTGCGGGGACTCCACCAGGATGGTAAACTCGATATACTGGAGCGAGAGCTTAAACGATGTAACACTACAATTACGGGTATAAGCGAGACCCACTGGAAGGGAAATGGTCATTTTGACACGGAGAAACACACCTTCTACTTCTCGGGAAATGAAACCAACGGATTTGCTGGAGTGGCTATTACTATACCAAAACAATGGAACAAATCTGTCTTAGGCTATAATCCAATTAACGAAAGATTAATATCCATCAAACTCAGTGCATCTCCGACTCCGCTCAACATCATACAAGCCTACGCTCCCACAAGCACCGCAGAAGACGAAGTGGTGGAACATTTCTACAATCAACTAGAAACATCCATAAACAAGATCCCTAAAGGTCGGTCCAGAATGAGTTGCAAACGCCTCGTTGCCAGTTGCAAAGGATGGCAACTACTAGTTGCAAAGTGCTATTTCCGGTTGCAAGAGACAGTTGCGGTTGCCGAACGAGAGTTGCCCAACTTTTAACTTCTTGGCGACTGCAACTGGCAATCTCAACATCTCAACCAATAAGTATCGAGTTCAGGAAGGGCGCGAAAAGTGAAAACACGAGTACCACAGATGAAGGTTATGTGTGATACAAATGGTGTAATGTAATTTTTGGTAGATATCTTAGCATTTCGTTATTTGTACAAAACAAAATGGATATTGAAGAGCAAAACGAGTTGGATATGTTTGAAGAAGTTGGAGAAAATTGGGATGAATCCGATATACGATCACTAATTGCACACGTAAAAGCAAATCAATTCCTAGTTAATAAAAGTGAAAGAGATTTCAAGAATAAAGAAAAAAAAGATGATGCTTGGAAAATAATTGCAATGTTACTCAATAAATCAGGTATTTTTTTTATGTACCGTCTTTGTGTAAAATTAGAGGTTACTTTTAATCTATAACCTCAATATAGCCTCAAAGCTGTCAGACACCAAATAATTTTATTTATTTCTTGTTGTGTTTACACTATTATTTCATTAAACTTCGATTAATTGGCAAAAATAGCCAATATTATCTGACTATTCCGCTAGCTAATCATGGATTAATTAATTGAAATTGGTTAAAATCAATTATTATACATATCTTTATTCTACTTTTAATTTCAGAGACAGAAGTACAAAAGAAATGGAAATCATTGAGAACTGTATTCAGTCGCAAATTGGGGCAGTTAAAGCAGAAAATGCCAAGTGGGAGCGGAGCTGATGCAAAAGAAAAAATATCACAAATTGAGTGGGAGTACTGGGGTGATATGCAATTTCTTATACCACATATACGTCACAAGTAAATTACAAATGATATCATTTATAGAAGATATATTCATTTTCTTATTCATAATTGTATGCACTTATATGATGTTTGAAGTATGATTAATATTTTCATTCCTGTTTTATTGTCTCAGATTAAACAGAACATCAAATTTTCATAACAAACAACTTCAAATCTCTCCTGCGTCTTTGGGTTCTCCTTCAAACTTGGCTTCTCCTTCAAACAGTGGAAATTCGGTTCTTAAATCAGCCAGAGAAACAGATAAAAACACAATCAAATGTACTGCAATTGAATCATTGCCTTTGCAGAATGCAGACTTTATATTACCTGAAAATCCAAGTATATAATATATATTCAAAAATATTTCAGTTATAATTGTTTTCAATTAATTTAATCTACATGTTACATTTAAATTTGCAGGTTCTGCATCGCTCCTCACGCAAACACCAAGTAGTGAAATAATAGTGGTTTCTACAAATGATTCTTCACATCTTGAAACATTGTCATCAAGCAGCTGTGAACAAATAAAATCTATGTCTACTAACGAAAGTGAAAGTAAGAAATATTCATTTAGCATGAAGTCTAAACGCAAAGTTCCTACAACAGATAAATTTTACACGAAAAGGAAGAAGGAACTTGAATCTTGCTCAGCTCGTATGTCAGAAGCATCTGAGTGTATGAAGGAAACACTTACCGCAGTAACACAATCCTTGAAAGAGCCAAGTGGAAGTGATGATCTTCAATATTTTGCTTGTCTTCTGCCTATATTTAAGAATCTAAATGATGACCAAAAGACTGAATGTCTACAGACATTGCTGAATGCTATGATAGAATTTGGAAAAAAAAACAAGCATTAATTTAAAAAATGAAGGAATAATTAATATTTGACTGATATATACCTCTATTGGAGTTTGCACTATATGATTTTTTTTATTTTATTTCTAATATTATGTGCAATATAATTTTTGCCAATTTAGCAGTATATCAGCAATACAGTTTAATTTCTTTTTTTAAGTTCTTATGACGTTCAACTTTTGGTTTTTATGTTTATTATAAGATACACATTATTGACATTTGTGTATCGTATGTAATACAGCACAAGAATTTATATTATTTTATTACTTACGCCAAGTGTTCCTATATCTGTGATTGTTCGACCTGCTACATGTATAATTAGTTAGTTTGGAAGATAATTGTTACTTTCAGTATTTCTTTAAGATTGGTAAAGGAAATCCTTGTGTTCATTATCGTATTTCCTATTTTTATTTAATGTTGCATGTTCCTTATAGAGATGCTAATATGTATGTTAAATAATAGAGAATAATGGATGTTACATTATATATATATGGACAAATGGTATATGATGATATATATAATAAATAATGGACTATAATGATGTTATTTTAAATAAATAAATACTTTTATTATGTGATATGTTTATTATTACCTTATTATACTATGCAATAAATTTCTTATGAGACACACAAAGTTTTTGTTATACACGAAACATTTCATATGCAGATTCATACACAATATCAAAAATATTACTAATAGTTAATAAACAATTAACATAGTCAATTGAGATTCATGTTTATATTATGAAAAGCTTGGTCCCATTGCCATTCAACTGCGCCCTCGTCACTATTTACATAATCCCGAAGTACATTCCTTAAATTAATTATTGCTCTTCCAGCATTGTTAGAACCAGTTCTATGTAATTCTTGTATATGGGGTGAGTTATTCTCATTTCTCCAAGCACCAGGTTCAACAATACCATTAACCTCATGATCTAATAGACCACGAGGGCAATAACGTCCACCAACACCTCCTTCCTTAGTAAGCAGAAAATTATGGAGGCATATTAATGCTTTTACTATCACTTCAGCATTATCAGGAGAACAGCACAGGGAACGTCGCAGTACTCTCCACTTAGTAGTAAGTATGCCAAAAGAATTTTCAACTACTCTACGTGCCCTAGAGAGTCTATAATTGAAAATTCGCTCAGGACCACTTAAATCTTTCTTTGGGTATGGCCGCATCATATAAGTTTTTAGCGGAAAAGCCTCGTCCCCCACAAAAAAATGTGGAAACATTATATTTGTGTTGGGGAGGAAACATGACAATGGCAGATCAAGAGAGCCGTCCTCCAGAGCAGAACCTAGTGCGGATTCAGCCCACACGTCTCCGTCACTCATACTACCTACAACAAGTATAAGATTAACTATTAATAACAAAGAACATAATACAATCACTTTCCAAACAACCCACCATAATCTCCTATATCGACCCAAGTAAATTTATATTCTGCATCAGCAGCAGCCATTAGCACTATGCTGAAAAATTGTTTGTAATTGTAGTATAGACTTCCTGTTTTAGGAGGGCACTGGATCTGAATATGTTTTCCGTCTACCGCCCCGATGCAATTTGGAAAATTCCAAATTGTATAAAACTTTTCAGCAATGTTCTTCCATGATTCTACCGTTGGTTTCGGAAGATAAATTGGTTGAAGTACATTCCAGATGACATTGCAAGTTTCATAAATTATTTCGTACGCTGTAGATTTTCCAATTCTGAATCCTCTTGCTGTTGTACTCACGCTGTCTCCATGAGCAAGAAATCTGTCACATAAAAATTATTTGCATGCTGAATCTTTTACCGACTTTATTTCAACACATTAAAAATTAGATTACTTACGATAATGTCAATGCTAAGCGCAAACTTGGTGGATGTGGAATCCTTTTGAAAAACTTTTGCAACTGTGGCTGTACCATAGTGAGGAGATGATCATATTGTTCTGCTGACATTCTATAGTCTTTATAAAATAATTCATGATCTTCATTCAGAAGATAATGGAATAAATTGTCATAGTGGCCGCATTTCTCTTTATCAAAATGAACTGGTCTCACCCACCATCTTCTATTTACTTTTGACAATTTTTGTAATACATCACTACTTGTTGCCATATAATAATTCCATGATATTGAAAGTATTACCAATAATTTTTGCAGACGCTTTAGATGTTTCTTTCTGTTTCGCAACATTTTTAATATTTTGTATATAATCTATCTGACACAGACAACTTCTTCAAATACAAGTTAAAGGTGACTCCTCATGCACGACGAAAAAGCGAAGCGAAACCTGATTGGCGATTTCTTCACAACTTGCAACTCTTGACATCTATATGTGGATTAGGCGTTGCAATGATTTACAACTTGCAACTGCCAACTTGCCACTCCGCAACTCGCAACTGCGCGTTGCAACTCATTCTGGACCGACCTTAAGAAAGAACTTCTAATCGTACTCGGTGACTTTAATGCGAAAATAGGGGATACCAGCATGGATATGAATTTGCGCAACATAATTGGAAATTATGGGTTGGGCACTAAGAACGATAGAGGTGACCGTCTTCTACAGTTTGCTACCGAGAACGGTATGACCATTATGAACACAATATTCAAACAACACCCTAGAAGACTATACACCTGGACATCTCCAGATGGAAAACATCGAAACCAAATCGATTACATCATAATAAGGGAAAAATGGAGGAGTTCAATATCCAACACACACACACACACTACCGGGTGCCGATTGCCTCTCTGACCATAAACTCTTAATATGCAATATTAAACTAAAGCTGCGTAAACCCATAAGCAAGAAGACAAACAAGCGAATGAAAATAACAGACAAAGATTTATTCATCGAGGTACTGCAAAAAGAAACACCAAGATGGTTAAATGAGACACAAGATGAAAATCCAGACTACATATGGCAATCGGCCAAAAAGTTTATAAAAGATTCCGTGTCGAAATCTCAGCCCAAGATAACTGCAACCAAGCATAAACACTGGATGTCCGACAGCACCTGGGAATTGGTGGAACAACGCCGCAAGTTGAAAATAAAAGGTGTTGATGCATGAGAACTCAATTCTCTTAGCTCCAAAATACAGGCTGTTTGTCGTAAAGATAAGAACCTAGCCTTGCAAACCATCTGCAAAGAGTTAGAGTACAACGCTCAAAGGTTTGAAACCAAGGACCTATACATGAAGATTAGAACCATCACTAGACGATTCAAGCCGAAGAACTGGGCCATAGAGAACTCTGCAAGTTACTGCGTTACAGAGATTAAGGAAATTGTGGAGGTCTGGCGGAAGTACTGCGTGACTCTATTTGCTGATACTTACGATGCATCCGACCACATTTCAATTACTGCAGACTCTGAACGGGAACCCGGTATTTTGAGAAATGAAATACGAGCTGCAATTAAACACCTAAAGCAAGACAAGGCAGTAGGAACGGATGAAATGAAATACCCATCGAGGTAATCAGCGATATGGGAGAATTTGGAGTGGATATTCTGCACATCATCTGTTCTCAGATATGGGATACCGGTGAATGGCCTAAAAACTGGTGTCACTCCTTGTTCATCTTACTACATAAAAAGGGCTCAACCACAAAATGTAACAACTACAGAACGATTGCCCTCATATCCCATGCCAGCAAAGTACTACTGCACATTCTGAATACTAGGCTGCAAGCGTACCTGAATCGAGAAATCGCACCCAAACAAGCTGGCTTTGTAAAGGGAAGAGGAACGCGAGAGCAAATGCACATACTAAGACAAATCATAGAGAAGGCCAGAGAATTCAACAACCAACTATACATATGCTTCGTTGACTGTAAAATGGAACAAATTATGGGAAGTTCTCACAGAAATGGGCGTGCCATATCACCTGGTATATATCATAAAAAAACTGTACGTAGGGAGTACAGTGGCAGTCCGGGTAGATGGAATCGATTCCGGAGACTTCGAGGTTCGTGCTGGGGTTCGGCAGGGATATATCCTCTCACCTTTATTATTCAATATTTACACGGAATATATCATGCGAATTGCCCTAGAGGAATGGGGTAAAGTTGTATCCGTGGGCGGACGGCTGATATCTAACTTGCGATATGCTGACGATACCACTCTTCTGGCATCAACTGAGGAAGACATACTAAACCTCTTTCAACTCCTGGAAAGAATAAGCCTCAACTTTGGTCTCGCGATCAACAGAGACAAAATCAAGATGATGATTGTGGATCGGATGGCTGATAACAGACCTGATGTTAGAAGTATAGCCAATTGTGAAGTTGTACACAGTTACACCTACCTTGGCTCTATGATCACCAATAAGGGAGGATGCGAGAAAGAAATTAAACGACGTTGTGCCATGACCAGGTCGGCAGTTGACAAACTTACAAAAATCTGGAGAGACCAAAAAATAACCAAAAACACAAAGATCCGCCTAATGAAATGTCTTGTCTTCCCCATCTTCCTTTACGGAGCTGAAACATGGACGATTCGACGACAAGACCACAGAAAAATAGACGCTTTAGAAATGTGGTGCTGGCGACGTCTCCTGAGGATAAGATGGACCGAACGACGTACCAACGCCTCCATATTAAAGGAGTTTAACATACAGCATAGGCTCTCATCGACAGTTCGGCTACGGGTCTTAAAATACTTCGGACACATCACACGTAATAAAGATTCCATGCAACGCCTGGTAGTACAGGGCAGAGTGGAAGGCAAACGCCCACGCGGCCGATCCCCGACTAGATGGACTGATCTCCTAAAATCGGCAACAAAATGCTCTATTACAGAATGTTCCCGCAGTGCCACAAACAGAGACAGATGGAGGCAAATTGCAAGAACTTCGACGGAAACAATGTAAAAAATTCATAACCATGACCACTCTGTCAAGAGTGTACGACTAAGGAGAGATCGCGGACGATCTCGCGACTTGCCACACGAATCCTGAATTCGTCGCAAGTCCTGAGATTCCGCGGCTCCGCGCCGATCCCGACGATCTTCCCGTCCCGCCAAACGCAATATTTGCCTTCCTCGAGGGCCCGGATACGTTATTCAACCACGAGGCCGAGTGCCCTTCAAAATACGTGACCACTCGCGGCTCGCTGGCTTGTTGTGATTTTTAAAATTTTTTATTTGATCCAACGTCATTGGAAACTCAATGTTTGTAAGATTTAGTACCGACGTGTAGACGGAAGGATTGGGGGTTGTCGGACCGGTCGGATGGATTGGAGGTGAGAAGTAAAAAAAAGGAGTATTGCGGAGGAGGCGAGGCAGGAGGATGGGAACGGAGCGGAGGTAAGGACGGAGGAGAAAGGGAGGAGGCCGGGAAAATGGAGAAGGCCTCGAGGGAGAGGTGGATGGAGCACGAAACGGGAATTTCGGAGGGAAGAATTTAGAGGTTAAGGCAGGAAGAAAGAAGGATGAAGGGGAGGGGACGGCAGAAGGGGACAAATGACTCGACACGTAGGAGGGCGGTGCTCGGCGCGTGCGCGAGCGGCGGGACGGAGCGGTGGCGATAAGGTTGGGGAGGGGCGCGGCTGGAATCGAGACGGCGTGGGGTGTCGGCCGCTTTAAAAAGAGGGTTGGCACCACTGCGGGGCGTCGAGGACAGCGCGGGAAAACATAGGGTCGCAGGTGCGGGCCGTAGCGGGGGATGTAGATGGCGCACGGGAGAGCCGGGTCCGCACGATAGCGAGAAATCGATAGGATCGATAGATCAAAGAGGGGTGCGAGCGAGGAAGACGAGCACGCGGTGGCAGCAAGGCATAGTGAGCTTGTCGGTAGTACTGGTAGCGGTAGAAGACGAAAGTCAAAGTTGAGGGAGAATAGTAGAGGGAAGCAAGCGGAGAGCGTAGAAAGACTTGGTGGTGAAAGGGGAGAAAGTTAAGGTGGAAGCGAAAGAGGTAAGCGCGATAGAGCGGAGGGTGTGAGGAGGATGTGAGAGGGAAGCAGAGGAAGGGAGACGAGAGGAAATAATTGCAAATGGTAAAGTTAATCCTCACGTGTTTTAGATAGCTCGGGATGGAAGGAAGCTGCATAGTGGAGAAGGAGGTGGTGGAGAAGGTAGTAAAGGAGAAAGTGAAGAGGGTGCTAAAGGAGATGGAGGAATTGAAGGAGGAGGTAAAGAGTCTTAAAGGAAGGATGGAAAGAATGGAGCAAAGAGGGGAAAAGAAAAAGAGGGAGGAGTGTGAAGAGAGTAAAGGGAAGACGGGGAAGAGGAAATGGTGGGCAGGAGAGGATGAGAGAAACGATGAGAAAACAAGGAGGAAGAATGTTATAATAAGGATCGAGAAGGAGAGGTGGGTAGAAGAGAAATCGAGCGTGGAGAAGGTGAGGGAGCTTTGTGTGGAGGGCCTGAGGGTGAAGGCGGAGGTAAGAGAGGTGAGGGTGGTAGGGTCGAGGGGAGATTGGGTAACGTTGTTGGTTAGGCTGGGGAATGAGGAAGAGAAGTTGAGGGTTCTAGAGGCAAGAAGGAAAACGGGAAGTAGGTTAAGGGTAAAGATAGACGAGGACAGGTTGGTGGAGGCGAGAATAAGAGAGAGAGCGGAGTGGGAGGGGAGATTAGGAGGGAGAATGGAGGAGAGCAGGAGGGAAAGGGTGTCGGAGGAGAACAGGAGTGTGAAGACGACGGAGGTGGAGAAGATTTTGAAAGAGATGGAGGACAAACTCCTCATGGGCACGGATGATGAGCAACAGACCCAGAACAGGAAGTAGACAGGAAGGAAGAACCGAGACAGGATGATGCGGAAGGAGACGAACGAAGAGGCGAAAGAAGAGGGAAGGGCTAAGGGAAGGGAAAAAGATTTATTGTGAGGTCGCATAAGGCCAGGAAATGAACGATGGGGGTTGATTCTTTTTTGTAAGACAGTTTGTTTGTTGTTTGTAAGAGGTTTGGGAACGTTCCTCGTAAAAAAAGCGCCTTGTAAACCCTACGAAAATACACAATAAACGGATACATACATACATAGTTCCGACGTGTAATGAGGATACGACGATTCCAGATCTGCATTTCTTTGGGCTGGATGCAGAGCAGCCGTCACTGACCATGCAAAACATGCATTATCCATTGATCGCACGTTTATCACCGCTCTCTTTATTTTAATTTCTCGCGGTATTTCCACAAAACACCCCGCGTGCAATGAATTGTACTTGTTTACGTTAACAGTCAAATTAAGTATGCGCGACAATGCCCATCCGCTATCACGTTCCTGGAATTCCTCCAGCGATACTAGGGTAGGCTCGATAACGTGTCGTTTGTACCACTCGCGCAGTACCGAACGGCCATACGAAAGAGTTCACGGTTTCTCGTTGCGATACTTTTATTCACGCGATTGTTACCTGCAACAAATTCACCATTAAACATTGTATTTATCTTTACATTGTCATGTCGTTGCATGACATTTCGCACATGATCAAGTACAATGTTTCTCGCATCTTTGAGAAGTTGACGAGGGTCGATGTGTTTGGAATTTATTACCACACCAGTCAGTATACGACTTTCAAAAGTCGTATCTATCTCGCGCCATTTGAGTCCAGTCTCACTCGCACTGTATCCGGCACCCACATGTACGAAACCGTTGACGTACCGAATCTTTCAGACCTTTGAGTCGTGCGATACAAGCGATCAATGACTGTTTAAGACCAATCGATAATCGCGGCCGTTTAATTCGGCTTTGTTCTTCCAACGATTCGATAAACTCGTCACATCGTTCTTCCCACGCGGTAAATTCTTTCCGCAAATTTAATAGGGTGGATTGGTCCAACAACTCTTGCTCCATGTTATTACACGATCCTTTTTCTAACGCAATTTGTTGTACTCACAACTTCCAATTCTTGACTACTGAGCGTATCCCCCAGATTTGTTATTTTATATTCTACTAATAATGCATCGTTTGCTTTTTTTTATCATATTTAATTTCACCATGATCTCAGCATCCGTACATTTGCGCCTTCCGAAAAAATGTACGATTTGCAGTTTTACACGTGTGCAATGAAATCATCGCGAGACATGTATGTTCTTGAAAACGATATCGCGCCATTGACTTTCGGTGATTTGATCTGTATAACTGCAGCAGCCATACATCGGCGCTATTTGCAAAATTTGCAGTTTTGCACGTGTTCGATGAAATCATCGCGAGACACGTTGCGACATGTTCTTGAAAAAAAATCCTATTTGATGCTATTGCCCGATGAGGTGATCTCATCACAATTGTTCTTGACAAAGATATCACATTTAACATATATGTGGATTGTGGTAGTGGTGGTCACCCTGCAGCAGCCTTATATCGGCGCTATTTGCAAGATTCGCATTTTTGTATGTATAAATAGTCTACGAGAATTCTAGCGCGCGCAGTCAAGAGTTTGATACGGTTCGAGTACGTCGCAAACAGCCTCCAGTTACAATAAACACTCACGGTGCGAACTACTATGTTCCGATTCAGGATGAAACGTGCGAGAAACAGCACAATGAGTAAGTACCGCTAATTTTCGTATATACTTGTGCAAAAAAAACTTTTATAAACATAATTGTATTTTTTTAGTTTTGATAAACCCCGCTACACGCCTCGTATTTTGGGAAGGAGATTTGCCTTGACATTAACAGCGTATAATTTTTTGGATGTTGGAATCAATGCGGGATCTATGTCCTCTGTGGATATACTTATTGGTGATAACCGAGGCAATCGGATAATTCTGCCTCATGCAACGTGGATGACATTCATCGAAAAATGTGCAGATATTCAGCGACTCGTGCAGTCACCGGTGCCATCATCGCTAGCGTTTCGAGATCTGGAACTCGTTAAAATACGTGACGCAGATATTGTAAAATTGACATCGTGCGACACCAGCTTGTACATGAAACCGTCAACCGTACTCTTTCTGTTCGAACTAGAACATTGCGTTGAGAATATGTATTTTCAACTATGCCAAAATGTTCATGGCGTAAGTGAAAAATTTAAACAATTTGTAACCATTTTACGCCAAAATTGTATCACTGATAAATGTAATGCAGTTAGAATTTTGCATGAATTTTATGATAAAAATTCAATTATTGATTGTGAACTGTTGGCATATGCTGCAGATAATATTATACACGATGCATTACATGAGAAATAAATGTATATTAAAATGCATATCACTGTATCTAAAATTATCTTTCCTTCCGTTTACCGTTCCCTTGTCCACCGTCAGTGGTTTAGAATTACAGACCGGTAACTCTCGATAAGAATGCGCGTGCCGCAATCGTCGCGCGATCATTAACCGTTTTTTTATCTGTCTCATATAAATTATTAAATATTCTTCCTCTTATTTCCAATAAATAAATCACTTAAAATAATATAAAAAAATGATCTAACTATAATGGGTGGGAGCGAAAGGGACCGCGCGAATGGGGAACGGGGGCGCGAGAAAACATCAACGAGGGAGAGATAACGCGAGCGGGAGCGTGCCATGTGACGTCACGCAGACCGATGCGGTTGTTGCACGCGGACCCCTCCTCGCGGCGCGGCGAAAACGCGAACGCGGTCACCCCTCTCCCGCGGAGCGGCGAAAACGCGAACGCGGGTCCCCTCACCCCGCGGCGCCCGAAAACGCGGTACCCCCTCCCCCTGCCCGCGACGCTCAAAAACGCGGTACCCCCCTCCCCCTCTCCCGCGGCGCCCGAAAACATGGTACCCCCCGCCCCTCACCCCGCCTCAAGCCCCCTAGTTAGAAACCGCCTAGCTTACCTAGATTCTCAAACCACATACTTGTGATATTGCACTTGCTTATATAATGATCTAAATTGTCCCTACCTGTCTTGCAGAATCTACACTTTCGTATCTTCTTCGTCCAGCCAGTATTTATTTGTGTCCTTTAAATTGCCGCACCTTAACTTTAAAATTGCTCTAATCTCATCTCCTGTTTTTACTTTATCCAAGTTTACTTTTAAAAATAACTAAGTGTTTTGTTTCTCACCTCTATCCTGAATAAGGGAACAGGACATTCAAGGGCAAATAATAAACAGTAAAATAGCAGAGGCAAGGTACAAAGAGATAGAGGTTATTCTTACTAAGCCTTCAGTATTTTTACCTTCATTATTTAATTCTTTTATTACTTCAGAGCTCCAACCATTGTTATTATAAAATCTTTCTTGTTTTAAATTATATAAATTCTTTTTCTTTCTCTTTTTATCCATTATGTCCTTTTCATCCCAACATGACTTTATTAAACTTCCGTCTTTTTTCTCTCTGCTTTTTTTTTCGTACTTCATGGCTCTTATACCTTAACCAATTTTTAGTTTTTTTAATCCTAGTTCCCTTAATATTACATACCTCGGTGTACAAAAATTTAATCTAAATACCCATCTTACATAATCCAACATGACTTTTTTCAACTCCTTTTTTTCACTCCACCCCCATACACTTTTCACTAGGTACTTAAAAAGCGTCCACTTCCTATTAAAATTATTTTTGCATAATCTTTCACCTAAACCCCAGAGACTCTATTTGCAGCGATCCTTCCTTTCCTATTCAGTTCTTTTATATGATCGGCATAATTACCTATCCTATTAAACGTGAATCCCAGATATTTGAACTTTTCTACTTCTTCTATTATTTTATCGTCCCATTTACATGTCTTCCTGCCTTTTTTACCTTTACTATTACCAGCACTTTAGTGGTCTACAACCTTGCTTTAAAGGATATTTAAGCTCTAAGCCGTAAGAAATTGACCAATCACAATAAAATGTGAAGCTTAGTTTTTTCTGTACTTAATTCTAGTTTTCTTTTTTTTTTAAATCTTTTTAACATGCTTCATCATATCTAGTAAAGCCTCTCTATTTTTCGCTACTAAAACCATATCATTCGCGTATGCTAATGACCACACTCTCACTCCTAGCTTTACACCTTCTATGCCACGCTTTTCTAAAGCTTTATCAATGTCCGCAATGTATAAATTGAACAGGGCAGGTCATTACACAACCCTGCCTTACACCTTTCTTCGTAGCACCTTGTGAACCCATTCTTCGTCCTTATTGTCACCTTCGTCTTTTTTGTAAATTTCTTTTATCTTGTTTATTAAACTGCGTTCCACCCCTTTCTCTTCCATTGTCTTCAATAAAATTCCTCTGTCTACGTTGTCGAATGCTGCCTTTAGATCCACAAATATTGCGAAAATCTTGTCTTTCCCAATTGCCATATCTTTCTCCCTCTCTCTTTGCACTATATGTTTCAAGATAAATATGTTGTCCATCGTAGATCTCTTTTTCCTAAAGCCGGCTGTTAGGTATCATTCCTTTCTTCTCCATTGTTTCTTCCAATCTGTTCTTTAGTATTTCCGCATCTAACTTGTATGCAGTGCACAGCAGAGAGATCCCACGATAGTTGTCTGTTGTCTCTTTATCTCCCCTTTTATATAAGGGGACAACTATATACTTGTTCGCCATTCAGTCGGAATTTTACCTTCCTTCCAAATGAGCTTCAACAGATCAGTTAGACTTCTTCTTATTGCTGCGCCACCATACCGCCATGCTTCCATTGGGATTTCATCGACACCTGCAGTTTTGCCTAACTTCATGTTCCTGACTGCCCTCACTATCTCTTCTTCTTGCAACTCTCTTTCTGTATCTTGAACCTGTTTCTTATTTATTTCTTCTGTTCCCATGTCACGCACCTCCATCGCCTCATTCCTTACTTCTATCTCGGTCCCACCTAACAACTCCATGAAGTAACTTCTCCAGTTCTCTTTCGGAATATTTCTTTTTCCATTCTTTCCTCTTTCTTCGACTGTTTATGTAGTTCCAAATTTTCTTTTCGTCCTTCTTAATTCCTTTTCTTCCCTCTCTCTCTTTTCCATCTTTTTCTTCTCTAACCACCCCTTCAGGCATTTCTTTCCTTCCAAATAGTCTTCTTTACTTCCCTTTCCACTTCTCCATCTTCCGTACTTTCTTTTCACCTCCCTCTTCTTTCTGGTGCAGCTCCTATCCCACCAGTCTTTGTGACCTCTTTTCCTTCTCTTTTTAGTCTTGACTTCCTTATAAACTAAAGCTCCAAGGATCCCGTTTTTGACTTTCTCCCATTTCCTATCCACCGACTCTATTTCCTGGTCTTCATTTTCATTCTATACCTTCGTCCTCTCCATGTATAATTTCCTTGCCTCTTTGTTCTAACATATGATCTTCTTCGACATATTCTGTTCCTCTTTTTCCTCTTCTGTCCACCCCTCTATTTGTCTCGTGTTCTCCTCTTTTTCCGGTAACAAGGTCAAAGGCAAATAATCCGAGTCCACCCTGTCCCCTATTCTAAATTCCAACACTCGTTCTTGCGCACTATCATTTACAATTGTATAATCGATTACTGAGCACCCTCTCGCACCCACATACGTATATTCCCCATCCCAATCCCCCTCTGTACATCCATTCAAAAAATACTATCCTTTTTCATTTATCATATTCACAAAACTTCTACCACCATTTTCTATGGCTTTATCTTTACTCTTTTTTTCAAAGTCATACTTATCCTCCCTGCACCCTCCTAAGTTTCCTATTCTAATATTAAAATCGCCTCTTATAATAATATCCTTACCTTCGCATCCTTCGCATTGCTCTATTATTTTCGCCATTATCTCTTCAACACTTTTCTTTGTTCCTACATTATATACTGTAAAAATATTTAGTCCTTTTTCCT
>NW_020211418.1:395-6957 GCF_003070985.1 Temnothorax curvispinosus | reverse complement strand
CTTTGTTCCTACATTATATACTGTAAAAATATTTAGTCCTTTTTCCTTTTTCCTCTTATTCTCGTTCGCGCAATACTTTCTGTAATCATTACACTTTTATTTTTCTCCACTTCCGACCTCCAATTTTTTCTAATACCTATTAGTGTTTACCTCCCTTCGACCTACCCTTCCTCCTTTCCCTTACAGCGTTAATGTTTTTCCAGTTGTGCGTTTCCGGCAGTTTACCCTTAATTCTATTCCATCCCTTCTCCTCCAACCATTTTTCACATAACCTTATAAAATCGAAACCTACTACTATGTAATTCCAAAAATCTTTGTTCTGCCTCTTGATACCTGCTACATTCCAAAAAATTATCTTTCGCCTATTTTCTTTCTTCAGCTGCTTCACTTTTCCGACCTCCATTCGTGTTGTTTGCCTATTGTCCTCTTGAATGCCATAACTTACTGGTTCTCTTTTCCTAACTTGGCAATCATCTAGAAATTTTTCTTTTCTCTTAGTTCTCCTGCTTTTTCGCTCCACACATACTGCTTTCCTCCTATATTCATCTTTTTATATCCTACTTTAACTATCTTCCTATCTTCTTTCTCTATTCTTGCACGCTCTCTTATTTTTCTCTGCACCTCTCTCTCCGTCTTTGTCATATCGTGGTCAATATAGATTCTGCCTACAGATTTGTCCTTTAATTTCTTCTTCTCTTTCATTATCTTTTCTTTAATTTCCCAGTCCTCCAATTCTATTATTACCACTTTTCTTCCTTCCATTTCCACAGTTTGAACACTCTTTACATTTTCTTTTATCTTAAATTCTTGCTCTAGAAATTCCCTAGCTACATCTTTTATACTTCTCGTCTTTGTGTTTGTATTCAACCCTCTTATTACTATCTTGTTCCTTCTCTCTCTTTTCTCTTTTTCTTCTATTATTTTTTTCAATCTTCTAACTTCTTGTCCTATTTCGTCCTTTGCTTCCCCCTTCCGTTCTCGCGATTCTTCTTTTCCTTTATTTTGCTTTACTAATTCTTTACTTTAGTTTACTTACTTTACTTTAGCAACTCTGGCTTCTCCTCTCCGTCTCTCCATCTCTTTCATTCTCTCTTCCATCTCCATCAGCTTCTTCTCTATTCTATCCACTCTCAGCTTCCAGTTTTCTTTTATTTCCTTTATCTCGTTCCTCAGTCCTACCATTTCTATTTTAAGTTCCCTCAGCATCCCCATCAGTGTTCCTTCTTCATTCGTTATCTCCCTCTCCTCTCCTGTCTGCTTCAAACCTGATAGTGTTCTATTCATCATATTACTTTTCTTAAATATTTTATCCGCCAGTCTTTCCCTCTCTTCTTGTTTCCTCTTGTTATGTTCCTTCTCCTTCTCCTTATCTCCACCTCGTACGTAGTCCAGTATGCTCAACGAATCTGCTCTTTCCCTTCCTTTCAGTTCCCTCGCGGTCCTCTTTTTGTCTGTGCCTTGCACTTCTTTCGACATGTAGACGGAGCTTAAGCACGCCTGCTAAGTACCGCCTACCCTCCCCGCCGCGAGTCACCACCCGTCCTACCGATTCGACTTCTTATTTACCTCTGTAAATTAACCGTGCCTACCGCGTGTTGCTACTTTATCTTACATTAACTTATTCTGACTCTCTTTTTTAATTCTTACTTATTTGCCTCTCTGTCGCTTTTTGCGTCTTCCCCTCAATTACGCCGCTTTCACCCCTCTCAACTCGCCCTCTCCTGCCCCCCGGCACCTTAACAAACTATCACCTACTTTAAATATTTGCTAGAATTATCGCACACATACAACACTCTCAGACACTCACTCGTCCACATCCGCTAACCAAGTCCCCTAAATTTAATAATTTAATTTAATAAAAATGAGATGCTTATATGTAAGTATCAAAGATTATATCAATGTAGAAAGACCAAAATCTATGGTCGAAAAAGTCTTGACGATTAATCCGACCAAAACCAATGGTCTAATTGTCACGACACTAGCCAAACGTTGTCGAATATAAAAATAGAGTCTTTCTTATTTTTAAGTGTTTTTAAAAATGTTAGATATATATATAATTTCAATAAGTTGTGTTCACTATGCAAAAGTACACTGAAGCGGCACGCGACCGATGCGTGTTCGCATGTTGATCGAAGGATTTCACGATTGTGAGGAGACAAAGCGCGGAGCTCACTCACGTCGCGGACTCCGGAGCGCAAACACAAAGTAGTCGTTGTGAGTCGAGATCGTTCGTGACTGCGGTCACACGATATAATTCAGGAACACACACATGTACCGTTGAAACTTAATAAACTGTTCGTTATCTTGCCCACGTGTATAAACTTAAAATCCAACAGGTTATTTGGGCCCAGGATAGTGGTTCAAGGTGCGACAGTAAGTGAAACGTGTGTGCGGGTTTCGTAAATCTAAAAAACTCAAAACTAAAAAACTGAAAAACTATTGTAATTATATCGCTTGGAACGATATGCGAGATGTGTAGAGATGGACAAGACACTTATTGTACAAGTTTTTTATACTATAGGAACTCTATTTGATTCACAAGAACACACAATACGTCTTGACTCCACGATGGTCAAGGCTCTTAAGGACACGACCGAGACGACCGTACCGCAACGCACGAGTGGCGCTTAGAATGCGCGCGCCACACAGGAGCTGCCCTCTCTAGAGGCGGGAGCGCATCGCTCGTTTAAAACCCGGCTCTCAATACTCCCTCCCGAGCGATCCGCGGTCCTTCTCTAAATTTAGTCTTTATCTGAAACACAACAAGAATCAGTTATCGAGTAAAATTAATCTCTAATTTTGTTTAGACTCTATATTCATTATCTTATCTCTTAGATATGCAAATGCTTCTAAAGGTAAAGGTTTTGTCATAATGTCCGCCAAATTTTCTTTGGTCTCAATCCATTCGACTTTCACCTTTCCTTGATCAACACACTGTTTGATAAAATCTCCATGAGTGTCAGCCATATGTTTTCTGTTTCCAGTTTCTTCTCTTTCTCTTAAGTTTTTCTTTATTTCCTCTAAGTTGTCATCAAACATTTTAAGTTTGTGACTTCCATCCTTCTTAGTGCAGTTTCTTGCTGCTCTGTTGTCACACCAGATTGTTATAGGCAAGAATGTTCTTCTAACAACATATCTGAGCGACTTGTCCAACGAGATTACTTCTTGACAGGCCTCACTCATTGCTAGATACTCTGCTTGACAAGTGGAGAGTGTAACATATGTTTGTTTATGACTTCTCCATGCTATCACATCTCCAAATAGTTTGATTATATATCCTCCAGTGGATGTAGAATCAATGCAATCTCTGAAACTAGCGTCTGTTAGTGACTCTAACACGTCTGTTTCGCCTCTAAACATTAATCCTCGATTCGCAGTTCCTCTAAGATATCTGAAGACTCTTTTTACATCTTGCCAGTCTTCTTCTGTAGGCTCTAATTGTTTCCTTGCTAAATAATTCACTGCAAAGGCTATATCAGGTCGTGTGGCATTCCCTAGATACATTAAGCTTCCTATTGCTTCTCTATAAGGTACTCTTATAATTTCCTTTCCAGTGTTCTTTTCTTCTAATTTACTCGTTTTGTTTTTGTTGCTCATCCTTTTGGTTACCATGGGAGTGCTCTGAGGCTTGCATTCATTCATATGGAACTTTTCCAGTACGCTCTCAGTATATTGCATCTAGTGGATGCTCATATATCTTTCTTCTTTGTTTCGTTCTATTGTTATTCCCAGAAAGTTTTTGGGTTCTCCAAGATTCTTCGTCTCAAAGATTTTACTCAGCTTCTCTATGATTTCCTCTAATTTCTTCAGATCATTGCTTGCAACTAACATGTCATATTTTGCCTTCCTTCCTCCACGTGAACAGGCATCCCAGTAAGCAAGGAACATTAAATTAACGTTTAGAAATATTGACTTTATGTGTATTTTTTAAACGTTTTTTAATAATATTATACACATATTTGAAAAATATTATTTCGTAATATGATTTTTCTGAATGTTATTAAAATATTTTGAAAACGTTACAGAAAATATTTTTCAAATGTTACTCTGACATTTATTTGAGACCAATGCAACAGTTCAAAATTCCTTGTAATTTGGACTCAGAAATAACGTTGGTAGTATATTAACTTTCTATTGTTATAATGTTATCGTTTTATATTGTGCGCAACGCTCATCGCGACAGCCATGATGTTCATGATTATCCTACATACGATGCGTGAGTGCGTATACACGTGTGTCAATCGAGGAGTGCGGAGTGCTCTTTATTTACAGCATATTTATATATAAGTAGTAACTATTATATTCTAAAAGTTGTATATTAATGATAAGAATTCAATTAACCATATACGTGCTATAATTATTTGTGCTATGAATAGTAGCTGGTGATGTAGGATTCATTTTCCAATTTACAAGAGAGATTTACAAAAGAGAGGAAATATCAATTAATTTTTTTACGTTCTATAATAGATTTGTCCTTGGACATTAAAAATATCATCAAGGTTCGTCAACGCTATTATTTCAATGGTATCAAACAGTGTAACTTTCTATAAAATAACCTCAAAATTTAGCAAAATATGTAAATGATAACGTATAAATAAGCTGGTACACTATGCATGAAGACGATTTGTTGAAGTATTGTGCGGCTTTAATACATCATTGTTTGCATATATCACTGTAAAAGTAATTTAGTATAAAATTGGTATAAAGTTGATAGATATGTAACAAACGATCAGTACAAACAAGACCAAAACTGACTTTTTATTTATTTCTATATTTTTTTCACATATATGTGCTATAATCACACTCTAAAGTATATAAATAGATTATTGTAAGCATATTTTATATGTACAGGGCAATGAATATGTCTTAACATATGGGATCAATTGTTGTATCAAATTCAAAAAACCACCATTTGAAAAATTTGACCCTGGCTAAGATAAACATCAGTGAACAATATATTATAAGGAAAACTCTGTACAAGATACTAGAAATGCTAAAAGATGACCAAGAAGCTTTTACACAAGTCGTAAGTAAAGCTGCTTATTATAATTAAATTATGTATATATTAAATTACAACCTTTTTCTTATCTAAACTATATTGAATTCTTCTTGTTTTAGAGGCTATTAGACAACAATCCCTTGTAATACAGAGAAAGACTTGGAACACTCTATAATGGAATAGCTTAGATTTGCAAACATCCGTAAACAAAGGAAAAAATCTTAAAAGGTAAAAAAGTAATATAATGTATTTATGTCTGTTAAATTAGCACCCTCCATAAAAAACCGGAATAACACATATGCAGAAATTAAGTGGTCTTTATGCGTTAATTATGTGCTCTATTCACGATTTTTGTGCTCGAGCGGTTTCGTGGGAAATTGCAATTGAAACTGAGGGTGCTGGCTTAACGTAAGCTAGCACCCCCACTCATTAAAATTACATATAAAATAAAAAACTCAATATGCTAGAATTATATGCTTTTTATGTGCTTTCAAATGCCTCAAACAAAATTAGTCTATCTGTAATAGTTTAAAAAATATACGCAAAAAAAGATATATATACTACTGATATAAGAATAAAGTATCAAGTTAAAATAGAGAAAGCGAAATAATTCTTGTCTTAAAATGTTTCTCGATTAATGTGTTCTCGAAATATGCACAATGAAATTTTCGTGCTTATCCCCTTCGACCGACCTGAACGTGAGTACCCCATACGTACAAGAGTACCTAACCAGTTAAAATACAGGTAGCAAATTGGTTTTAGTCTTAAAATATTCCTCAATTTATGTGTTCCCGAAATATGCACAATGATTTTAAAAGCATAAAAATCACATTAATTTTTTTTTGTTAATGTAATTTTTTGATACAAATTTTTTAAATAAACAATTATATATGTAATATCTAAATATTCTATTACCATATTCTTTTATACATCATAAAACAAATATATCCTTCATGTATTAGTCACGTAATTGTAGCGTGAACTGTACTATCATTCATGTAATATTATCATGAAAAACAATACACAAGAGATTCTATATAAATACAAATTAAAGTTTACTAAAGAGTAACTAATTTTGAAAATTACATTTTGTTTCTATTATTAGAAAGGGAATGTTAAAAATTAATTAAACATATGTTTACTTATATGAATTTATATATTGTTCAGAATCTCAGTGACACATTCTCCATAATATTTAGCAACTTTGCAATACTTACTCCTAACTCATATTAAATAACTTTAAAAATGTATACAAATACATATACAAATACATATAAATACATATAAATAAAAATTTTTCTGAAATCTCATTAAACAAGTTAATCAATACATTAACCAAAACAAAAATCTTATTCTGTTTATTTTGAAAACACATAAGTTGAGGAACATTTTAAGACTAAAACCAATTCGCTATCTATATTTTAACTGGTACTTTATTTTTATACGTATGGGGTGCTCACGTTTGGGTCGGCCGAAGGGGATGAGCAAAGAAATCTCATTGTGCATATTTTGAAAACACATAAATTGAGGAATATTTTAAGACTAAAACCAATTCGCTATCTG
>NW_020211418.1:0-385 GCF_003070985.1 Temnothorax curvispinosus | reverse complement strand
TAAAACCAATTCGCTATCTGTATTTTAACTGGTACTTTACTCTTGTATGTATGGGGTGTTCACGTTCGGGTCGGTCAAAGGGGATAAGCACGAAAATTTCATTGTGCATATTTCGAGAACACATTAATCAAGAAACATTTTAAGACAAGAATTATTTTGCTTTCTGTATTTTAACTGATACTTTACTCTTATATCAGTAGTATATAGATCCTTTTTTTACGTATATCTTTTAAACTATTACAGATAAACTAATTTGGTTTGAGACATTTAAAAGCACATAATTGTACTGTATTAAGTACTTTATTTTTTAATATAATTTTAATGAGTAGGGGTGCTAACTTATGTTAAGCCAGCATCCCCACTTTTAATTGCAATTTTCCATGAA
>NW_020211417.1:0-3303 GCF_003070985.1 Temnothorax curvispinosus | reverse complement strand
CGTGGTATCCCCAGTAGGCCTAGTCCACATGCAATTCACTATTCTAAAATTTAGCGCATTCTTCTTCGCTTCGCTGTTCTTGATGGACCAGGTGTTGCGAGTTCATCGTCATTAGTACTGATCGAAACGTCACAGACCGAAATTTCTTCCACATCATCCGCGATGGGATTATCAGTTTCATCGCAATCCTCTTTGTTCTCGATTTCATCATACGTTTGCTCAAAAATAGTCTCCGTTTCTTCCTCTTCGTCGCTATCTTGTGATGGAACTTGCGAGTTAATTATCACAGGTACCACTACAATTCGTGCATATAACTGAGCACTTTAACCCAGCCTTTCTGCATTCACAGGCTTTTTGACATCTTTTTTGACATCTTTTTTATTTATTTATTTAGTGCTCCGTTATAAAGTTTATAAGACTATACATATTTTTAAAATGGCTATTACATTACATGTAAGAGTGTTGACAGAACTAATAAACACTGTTGGAAAATTTGTGTTAAATACTCAAATAAACATAAATCACATGTCCCAAACGGCCCACTCAAATTTTTGTGCTAATTTAACATAATATGGATGTGTTAAATTGTAACATCGATACTATGTTAAAATATTTCAATAGAAAGGAAATGTAATTCTGATGAAATTTGAGGTTAATTATATGTACAATTAACATAACTTTTATGTTGAAGTTAAGATTGTAAAATAAAATCAACACTCTTTTTCTGTAAATTTTTATTCCCACTTCTGTTATAAAGTAAAATCAACATTCTTTTTCTGTAAATTTTAACACATTTAATACACATAACACATTAAATATATTCAAATTGTGTTACGTTAACATATTTTTCAAACTATTTTAATAATTTTACATTTTAAATTTGTTAAAATTCAATTGACATAAGGCATATGTTAAATCTACACATGTATGTGTTGATTATTTTACACAAAAATTTTAACAAGGACATTTTTTAACAAAACTACAAAAATTTTCCCACAGTGAAGATAAATATTCTTAAAATCACACAAATTAGTTGTTAATCAAAATCTTTCCGATTAAATTTGCTTATATCAATCGTAAATCAATCAGTCTTTAAATTTGTTCAAATTAATCAACCAAATAATCTTCGATTAAATTTGCTCATATCAATCGTCAATTAAACGGCTGTCGATTAACTCCGCTTAAATCAATCATCAATCAAACAATCTTCGATTAATTTTATTTAAATTAATCGTTAATCAAATGATCTTCGCTTTAATGCTTTGCTCATATTAATTGGAATTAAACGGTTTTCGATTAACTTCACTTAAATTAATTGTCGATTGAAGAGACTCGATTAAATTTATTTATATCAATACATAATAAAATGGTTTTTTATCATATTTACTTAAAAGTAATTAATAAAATATTTATTAATTAAGTTAATTAAATTATATTTATCTAAAAATTAATTATTTAATTTTAAAAAATGAAATTGATTATATTTCAAACACTGCATGTGTCTTGTGTTCTTGATATGAGCATGCAATTCTAGAGTAAGGACGAATATTTATCATAACAGTTATCTCATCAAAATAACTACTGTGAAAGAGTTGGATATAATCTTATATGAGAATATACATATGTCTAATTCGTCGAAAATGATTGAAAAACAAAATAAATATTAATAACAAGTTTTTATTATTTACTTTAATATCAAATTTTATTATTTACATGCGATATTTAGCGTAATTAAAATATTTATTAGCAAATATTAATCAAAGACAAATAAAATAAATAAAATTACAAGTTCTATAAATATTAAAATTGTAACATGATTGTTGAAGAGTAGTATTTAGTACTCGTATGAGTAATTTTTTTATGAATTAAATTGCTTTAATGGCATTATCTATAAAATATTGGTTAATTGTCTCTTTTGTTATAAATTTATTATGAGTATGCAAAATCGCGCAAATTATTGTTGTAAACAATTTATATATTGTTCCGACAAACATTGAATCTCCGTCTATAGGATTCATATTTATGGTGCTTTTGCACCAAAGATGTGTAAATTATTGCTGCAAATTGTTTGCAGCAACAATACATAAATTATTTCCATCAATAATATGTAAACTATACATATACTAATAGAGTCTCCGGACGTAAATTGTTGCTGCAAAAATGTAATGAATATTAAATAAACCTTTGCTTGAACAAATTTAATATTATTGCTAAGCATTTGTGAACGCCGCTTTATATGTTATTTGCGTAAACTCTCGAGTTTACGCATATTTCGTAAATATGACAGGCCCCTGGTAACCATATCCGATAGAAAACGATTAAAAACGGCTATATCTGTATCGTTTTTAATCGTATCTTATCGGTTCTATCGTTGCATATTTAGAAGACAGATAAAACATTAATCGAATCGAATCGGTTTCTATCGTTTTAGGTCCGAATAAGAAAATAACTATACAAATTTTATAGTTATGAATCGTTTTCTATATGTACAATTATTGCCCGTCTGAATCAATCGTATATACACGATATAATATGTATCGTTATTTATGGTAATAATTTTACCGTATGCATAATACGGATATATAAGAATAAAATGACAGACATCTTATCGATATTTATATGACTTAACCGAACCGATACATCTATCGTTTCTTATCAGGATTTTCTGACATACAACTTGTCATCTTCTTTATGGCAGCAAATCGGTTCGTTTTCTATCGTATATTTAATGATATAAATTGAATCGTTTGAAAACCTTCTACTTTGTATATGTTTGTATAAAGTTAAAACGATAGACATCTCGTCGATATTTATACGATTTAACCGAACCGATACATCTATCGTTTCTTATCAGGATTTTCCGACATACAACTTATCATCTTCTGTACGGCAGCAAATCGGTTCGTTTTCTATCGTATATTAATGATATAAATTGAATCGTTTGAAAACATTCTACTTTGCATATGTTTTTATAAGGTTAATACGATAGACATCTCGTCGATATTTATACGACTTAACCGAACCGACACATCTATCGTTTAATATCAGGATTTTCCGACTGACAATCATCTTCTGTACGGCAGCTAATCGTTATCTATCGTATATCAACGATATTAACCGAATTGTTTAGAAGCAGCAGACGGAAAAAATTTCTATGAAAATCATATTTTGTGAATACCCAGACAGCACCAAGTCCAAAATCGGGACATAACACGTCTTTTAGATGCTTTTTAGACGTCTTATGTCCCGCTTTTGAACATGCGTGCTGTCTGGGTATTCATAGAAATTTTTCGATTTTCATAC
>NW_020211416.1:0-11023 GCF_003070985.1 Temnothorax curvispinosus | reverse complement strand
CCCTGCGTGAGGAACATAGCACGAAAGTGTATATACGAAGTGTGTGAGACGCCGGCGAAGGGCATAGAAAGAGATAGAAGCATCTAGAAGATTAGAGGGTAAGTAAATAATATTCCTCGTTGCTGACGAGCAAAACGAGAGAATTCTCAGTTAATAAGAATGTTCGTTCGATAAATACTGTTACAAGGAGATAGATGTTTTTGCCATTTTTCTCGAGAAATAGAAATAGAGGTAATAATGGTAATAAGAGAATTAGAGAATAGATGTGTAAAGTGTAATAAAGAAGTAGAGAATGATGAAGGAAAAAGAGATAGAAAAATGCCGCTTGGTAGCAAGTCGACGACGTGCGCGTGCAAGTCCGATCGTGAACGGCGAGAGTCATTTCTTTTGGCGCGCGGAATTTTTGGCGCGCGGAAGTCTGATTGTAGACGGCGAGAGTCATTGTTTTTGGCGCGCAGAACTTGTTGCTGGGCGCGCACAAACACATAATCGATTTCGACTAACAACATGGCATCGATGCTAGATGGCTAGATTACGATACATGTAAATGTATGCGTATGCTAGATGGCTAGATTGCGATACATGTATATGTATGTGTATGCGTATGTATAAAAACTCTATATGACTCTATATGAGTTTATTTTTTTTGAAATCGATATGTATCGGGTCGGTAATTGAGCATGACTTGCTGTGCGGTGTAGCTTGATTACTGTTTAGGGAAGCCGCGTAAATTTGTATGGGCCCCGTGCGTGTGCGTGATCAACCCGAACTCCCATAGATCTTTTCAGCAGTGCTGGGGATCGCAACGGACAGTGGTGTGCGCGTGCGGATAACCCTGCAGAGGCGCGTGGTTTTCTCGCTTTGGGGTTATTGTGAATTGCAGTGCGTTCTATATAGCCTCATAAGCATTAAATTTTTATCGCTGAAAGAGATCTAGTGATAGAAATTGTAAATTATTATTTGTCAATACGAATGTTGGTTAATCTTGTCAAAAGAGGAATGCTAATGTTCAATTGATATTTAAATCCCGATATAGATGAAAGAAGAAGGCCAAGATGCGCTGGTCGACTACGACAGCGATAGCAGCTTTATCACGGTAATAGATAGAGAAACAAAAGATAAAAACGAGGAGACAGTAAGAAAAGATAGAGGTAAGAGAGTATTTTTTTGAAAATAAAGTAGTCTAGAAGAATAATACATATATGCATTCAGAGAAAATAAAAATAGTAATTTCAAAATTCCGTATAGAAGCAAAAGATAAAAAGGAGATGGAAAGAAGAGGTGCAATCCCGAAAAAGAACTTGCCTAAAGTCAGAGAGAATATAGATGTGACCAAAGCATGGGAAGAGAACCGTCCAGTACTGCCAATTGGAACCAAAATATTATATGAAAAGCAAGAAAAATTGGTCGCAAAAATGGACAATTCGATGCAGATGCTGGATAAAGTAATGACGAAGGCCACCGAGATGATGGAGAATATGGTGGAAGTCTCCTGTTTAAACTTAGAGAAAGAAAAAGTTAAACTTAGACGTTTAGAGGTAAGCAATAAAGATACCCAAAGTTCAGTAGAAAACAGTAAACAAACGGTTAAAGAACTAGAGGTAGAGTCTAAAAAGAGAAAATTAAATGAAATAACAGTCTGTTCAGTCGAAAAAAATAAGAGTTTAGAGACAATAAAAAGAGCTATAGAATTGGAATTGAACAGTCAAAGGTTGCATATTAGAAGAGAATATAAGCTGACGCAAAAATCCAACTTTGATCCTTGGATGGATTATTTAAAATCTGAGTTAATGAATAACGAGTTGTTAGATGTAATAGATTCAAACATTGAAAGTCCAGAAAATCTCTCCGAACTAAAAGTTGCTAAGAGAAAAAGTCTAGTTAGAGATATAATAATCAATCATTTAGATGAAAACTATGGCTCTAGGAAGAAATCTCCCCGGAAAAATCCTCCCCGGAAATAAGTTCCCGGGAAAATCTCCCCGGAAAAAATCTCCCCCGGAAAAAATCTCCCCCGGAAGAAATCTCCCCCGGAAAAAATCTCCTCCGGAAAAAATCTCCCCCGGAAAAAATCTCCCGCGGAAAAAATCTCCCCATCCAAAATTCCAGTACTACTGTATTTCAAATTGAGATGGCATTTTTAAAAGCCGTTACACTAGACTGTGCGACTTTATTTGATGCTTGTATATGTTATTATTCGGAACCGTCAACTGATTGTACTGTGTTTACTCATCGTCAGCAATATCACCTCGAATAACAGTAATCAGTCTGTTGTAAGTACTGGTAGCGATATTATCGTGCACCGTGCCGCTCAAATTTGTAAAAAGCAACAAGGGAAAGAATCAGCTGATTGCTGATGGTGAATTGTATTACAAGCATGGGGAGGGGTCTAATGGAAAAGTTATTTGGCGGTGTGTGCAGTATAAAACCGGGTGTCGGGGGATTTGTCACACGTCGTCGGAGTTACGCGATGGTACGTAAATTAATGTACTTAATGGCAGTATCGGAAAATTGTCATTACTCTTTTATTTTTTGCTTATTATAGGTATCATTTTGCATCAAACTGAGCACACAACTCACACTCCTAACGCTGCAGCAGTTGAGACAAAGCGCGTTGTTGCAAAATTACGGAAGAAAGCGGTGACAAGCAAGGAAGCATCATCGTCGTTAGTGGCGTCCGTGCTGGGTACGGTGTCGTCTCCTGTTGCTGCACAATTACCGAGTGCTGAGTCATTGAGTCGGACTGTCCGAGGAATCCGTCAAAGAAACAATCCTTTACCGCCTAATCCCAGGAAGAACACATTGTATGAAATACCAGAACACTTTCAAAAGACATTGAAGAGCGTGAAATTCTTGTTATTCGACTCTGAGGATATTAACAACAGACTGCTTATATTTGCTACGGAGGATAATCTGCAGGTGTTGCGAGGATGTGACATATGGTATTGTGATGGTACTTTTAAAGTAGTGCCTGAAATATTCGACCAACTGTACACCGTGCATGGGGAGGTGAATGGCAAAATTGTGCCTCTTGTATATGCGTTATGCCCTAATCAACGCAAGAGAACATATCAAACTCTGTTGCGGGTTCTAAAAGATGCTATTCCCGGGGTGGCCCCAAAAAATGTAATGTCGGATTTTGAGATGGCATTTTTAAAAGCCGTTACACTAGAATTTCCCGAGTGTGAAATCAAAGGGTGTTTATTCCATTTCGGTCAAGCACTTTGGCGTGGTATACAAGATCACGACCTTGCGCCATTGTACCGCGAGAGCAGCCGCGTAGCTCGTAATTTGCGAATGTTATTCGCATTGGCATTCGTTCCTTCCTGCGATGTCACTTACGCGTACGATGCTTTGCTGCAGTCGAAATTTTTCACGGATAATGAGAAAGATTTGAGAGGTTTTCTCGATTATTTTGAGCACACTTGGGTTGGCGTGTTAGGTCGTCGTAAAGTACGACGCGGCGCAATGTTTGACATTTCTTTGTGGAACCACTACTCCTCAGTGATGGTGGCTGTTGCTCGTACCAACAATGCAGTGGAAGGATGGCACCAAGCACTAAATCAGAGAGCAAATGGTTCGCATCTCGTACTGTGGAAAATGATTGAGTTGCTTCAAGCAGAGCAGGGTCTCGTTGACGCTCACATTGCGCGCGCGAATGCTCACGCTCCTGCGAATAATAGAAACAAGCGCTACAAAGACAACGATGCGCGATTGAAGAGTCTCGTTGCAGCCTACAACCGACAGGATGTGTTACAATATTTGAAGAATGTCGCTGCCAATCTATCGTTATAAAAATGTGTTATGAATTATGTGTTATTTATCTTTGTTGTTAGTTACGCCGATTGTATTACGTTAATTGCGCTTTGTTGGATGCGTTGAAAATCCTGAGGAATGTTGCTGTCAATCTTTCGTTGTATTAAATTATCATGAGTTATGTATTTATTGTCTTTGTTTTTAGTTACGACAACTTTTTTAATTTATTTGCGCTTTGCTGGTTGCGTTAAACTTCTTGAGAAAAGTTGTCTTGCAAAGTATATGCGTGGGATTTTCACACGTGGAAAGTTGTAAACCCATGTGGCACCTCGCCTCGCGCGAGAAGTGTATGCGTGGAGGCAGTAGGTTCCGCCCCCCTGCGGGGGGCTCCACTATCATTAAACTATACACATAGTGTGCCTTGCAAAGTACGTGCGTGGGTTTTTCACACGTGGAAAGTTGTAAACCCATGTGGCACCTCGGTTTTTGCTGGGCACGGAAATTTTTTCCGGGGGAAATATTTTCCGGGGGAGATTTTTTCCGGGGGAGATATTTTTCGGGGGAGATTTTTTCCGGGGGAGATTTTTTGATGGGGAGATTTTTTCCGGAGAGATTTTTTCCGGGAACTGATTTCCGGGAGATTTTTTCCGGGGAACAAAACGTCGAGCACGGAAAACTATCATAAAAGGATTCTACATGAAAAAGATCCGAAAGAAATTTTGAAGAAATTGAGAGGATATAAAAAGAGTGAAGTAAACGTTACTCATGCATCGGTACGAGCTAAACTTTATCAAATTAAAATGAGAAAAGACGAAAAAGTAAGTGATTTTTGTGAACGCTTCGATTCAATAATTAGAGAATATGAATCATGTGAAGATGCGGTACCCCTCGCAGAACAAGAGATTAGATCTGCACTTTATCAGGCTGTGTCAATTAATGTACCAGAGCTGAGGAATGTAGATTTAATTAGAAGACAAACTAATCTTAAAGAAATGAACATAGATGAAATAAAGTCTTTTATGATGCAGTTAGAAGCAGAGACTAAAAACGAGAATAGAAAAAAAATTAGAGAAACTCGAAGTCAGGGTACAGAGGGCTGCTGCAGAAGAGAACATGAAACAAGTGAAATGCTACAGATGCAACCGAATGGGTCATATGGCGAAGGACTGTCCACTAATAGAATTTGGTGCCTGGTTTTGTTACTACTGCCAGGAGATACGAGGTCACAAGGGTGATAATTGTCCGAGTGCCGAAGCCCAGGCGAACAGAGCTAGAGGAAAAAGGTATTTAAATAAAACCGTTAATAAAAACATAAAGAAAAAGGGTAGATTTGTGCAAAAAGGCACAAAAAGAGTAGATAACAAAGGGAAAATAACCAAGATACAACCAGCTGAGAAACCTATATCAACGAAAACAGCAAATGAAGGAGAATCAGAAGAAGGTAAATAATACATGGTTAAATTAGGAATGTTTGGTGTAAAACTCGGGGCAGATGGCGCCATGGCGTCTAGTCCTGTCATGGCGGAGTCACCAACACTAACTCAATATACATGCATGTGTTGGTGTATGCGTGAGCCTATCTGTGATACTTCACGGCTACTTCGATTCAACAAAAATGTCGAAAGAAGATTATTACGGTAAATTAAGTATTAAAAAATTGAAGGAGCTGCTGCGAGAAAGAGGTGCATTATTATATGGAAAGGAAAAAGAGTTAGTGGACAGGTTAGTATATAATTGTATATATGGGCAGATTACAAAATGTGTGCTTTAATCATTTAACAGTAAGTTGTATTTAGATTAATTTTTAGATTAATATATTTTTATAACTTTTTAGATTAATATATTATGATAAAAATAATAATTTTGGTTATGAGCCAATCCTGGAAACGGAAGATTGTATAGAGACTCCACCAGCTTCAAGTTACAAAGATATCAATGCATCTAGTCCTGTACCTGCTTTTACCATAAATCATCTACATGCTTTTTTGCAAAGGTTTACACAAGTTTTTATGCAATATATAATATATAATATATAATAAATTTCAATATAAAATAGAATAATATTCAAGATGTTATATTAATGTTTATATTTTGCAGGTTTCAAAAAAATATGGGTTCAGCTGTAGGTTTATATAATAATGGATATTTAACGTACATCCGATATTGTGTTCCTGGTAATTATTTATCACAATATTATCAATTTTTAATTTTACTCAAATTTTTATTTTAAAAAGCTTGAAGTGACATAATAACATTAGTAAACAATTATATTATTACAGATAATATATATTTTGTAAAAGGGCAATGCAGGGCTGAAATGCGAAAGCATGTACAATATGAAGTTAATGCCAGTATTAGTTTTGATGGAGAAATTCAAGAAACCAGCTGTGAATGTACAGTCGGGCATTCAAAAACCGCCCACTGTAAGCATGTGACAGTATTATTACTGGCTATGAATGATGTATGCTTGAACAGAACAGTAATCTTAGAACAGACATCAACAGAAAAATTGCAAACTTTTCACCAGCCAACAAAGAAATACACTGGATCACCGATGAAAGTAAAGCTTTTTCAACGAAGAACATTAATCCCAGAGTATAATTTAGATAATAAAAACTATGCAATATGGTACAAAAACTATTACAGAAATTTATTTATTGCTCGTGGATATAAAAACTCGATGTCAATTAAAATGATCTTAGAACCTGCGAATCCATATGCAATAGAGTGGGATCATTGCTATTCAACGTACAATGCCAAAAATTCCTTGCTTAAATCTCTTTATCTACTAGATGTTTCTGAAGAACAAGTACAAGAAATAGAACAAGAAACTCGTGGCCAAAGTAATAATAAAGCATGGCATGAATATAGGTGTCATAGAATAACAGCGAGTAATTTTTATGCTTGTTACAATGAAAAATTAAGTAAAAAAGGCGGTGAGACTTTAGCTCAATCAATTTTAAATCCAAGGTCTTTCACATCAAAAGCAACATCCCATGGGAAAATATATGAAGATGTTGCAGTAAATTTATTTAATGAATCTCGTGTCAATGAGCTAAATATACAGGAGTGTGGACTATTTATTTTACCTTCTCATCCATATATTGGAGGTAGCCCAGATCGCCTACTTGCCCTATTGTCGGTGATAGAAGTGAAATGTCCATATGCCAGTAAGAATCTTCCAATAAATGAAATAACTGTACCGTACTTAGAGAGAGATGAAAATAATTGTTTAACATTACGGAAAAATCATTCGTACTACTATCAAATTCAAGGACAATTGCTGGTTACTGGAGATTATATTGTGATTTATTGATATATACCTTTAAGGAGTTAGTGCAAATATCAATTGAGAAGGACGATAAGTTTATATCGGAAATGCTTTTCAAGTTAACTAATTTTTATGAAACATACCTTAAGCCTGCAATATTTGAAAAATATATTTATAGAAATTATGACAAGTTATTTTAATAAGTATAAGTATTACATCTTTATATCTTGTGTTTGTGATAAACTCGTTCTGCGATTATAAATTTTAAGGTAAATTCTAAGATATAAATGAAAGTAATATATATTGAAAAGTTGAAATGTGATAAAACTTGTTCTATTGTTGAAAACTTTAAGATAAGATTTTTGAATAAAACGTAAATACTAAAATAAGTAAAGAAAAGTTAAAATGCAATAAAACTCATTTTGTGGCATAACTTTATAAAATAATCTAAAATGCCAGTATTTTTAAGAAGAAATAAATCGATGAGAAGTTTATATAATTTATAAAATAGTTTAAGTTTGTATTAAGTACATTATATAAAAATCAAAACTGTTCTATTTAAAAATAAACAAAATTTTATTACTAGTACATATATCTTGTATTTATTTTTACACCTTTCGCATAATATTTTCTTTAAAATTACACAACATAACACATACTCCAACTAATTCTGTAGCCAATGGAATGTAGTTGTGATTCAGTCTACTTGAAAGAATTTTGTACGTCTTGAGTAATCCAATACTTCTTTCAATGTGGACTCGATGTTTTGATAATAGACGGTCTTTCATAACTGTTTGGTGAGGTAGATATCCTTTACCTTTTGTAAAAGTAGGTGTAGCAACAGTAATATTGTGTGGTGCAAAAATGTCTTGTACTACAAACCCTCGATCAGCCAGAATTAAATCACCAGAATCGCACTTTTTCATCAAATCACTCCGTTCAATAATCTGTCTATCGCTAGTTGAACCTCCATGCTGGAGAATGGTATGAAATTAAACCACCCGGAGTAGAGCCAATGACAGTTTTAACAGTAGGACCATTTTTGTATGTGCTGAATGATGATTGCTGTAAACGTGGATTATGTGGCTTGTCAACTCGAATTTCAGTTCCATCAATGATAACTCTTGTGGAGGGATAGTGTTGTTTAAAACTTTCTGGCATGTAATAGTCGACTAGTTGTCTACTAGGCCATATATCAATTAGAGACCATTACTTTGCCATAAAAGTTATTCATGTGTGAAAGATGTTTCCTACAGCTAGTCTAGGAATAGAAAAGTGCTCTGACAGTTCAATATCGCAGCAATTTCTTCTTAATTTCCACAACACCAGAAACAACTGATTTGGCACTGATATATTTCCTACTGCCTGTCCTCTTGCGTACTTTAAATAATACACTGCTGGTCCTAGGGAGTATAACACTGTCATGAATTTATCATAGTTTTCTAATCCGGTTAAATGTAACAATGATTTTGGATTATTTTTAAACTGCTCAATACTATAACGAGAAGCTGAATCTGTTTGAGTCGCAGTTGTTGCAAAGCTGCAAGCTTCTTTATCATTACACTGTTCAGTATCGTTCGTTGAACAGTTTTCATTTTGCACGTAATCGCAACTAATACTTTCTTCATAAACATTTATATTGCTTGTCAAAAGCTCCATTTCAGCATAATTATAAACTTCCACAGAAATATGAGTTTCTTCATTTAAAGGCGTTGATACATTTTTATCCGTGAAAAATCCAGTTGTATCAGAATTTTGACCTTGCTGGAGACTATCATCTTGTACATTGTTTGACGCTTCAGATATGACTGGTGTAAAGTCTTCTGTATTATCCCTCTCATTTTCTTTTTCTTTCACATTAACATGTTCCTGAAATGTACTTTGCCAAGAAAAAATAGAAGGAACAGTCCCATGTCGTAAACGTGTAGACTGAAGCTCGTATCCTGCAAATTCACATAAAACATAAAATTAAATAGAACTATATATATTTCATACACAAATGTATTAAGTTAATATTTTGAATATATACATACCTGCGCGTATACTTTCTTTCATAACATGTTTCGGATTAAAATGATTTATACATAAGCCATGTTTTGGAGTTGGATTAAAATCAGGTCTCTTAATAGCCTCAAGCCATTTCTTTCTTAAAATTAAATTTTTTGGAAATTTAAATTTTACTTCATTTTTACATTCAAGCACACTACACTTCATTTTCCACTTAAAATATGCAAAGACAGAGGAAATATCGTGTAAACATTACAGGCTTTATTTACGGTTATGTCTATCTCACGGATGTGCTCACAGATACACCACACATACATGTATATTGAGTTAGTGTTGGTGACGCCGCCATGACAGGACTGGACGCCATGGCGCCATCTGCCCCGAGTTTTACACCAAACATTCCTAATTAATAGAAGATAGAGATAGTTCAAAAGAGGTAGTCAATTTTACTGCAGATTCGGGTGCTACGGATCATATTGTGAATAAGAATTTTATTCTGTCAAAGTTTGAAAAATGTAAAAATAGAGTTATTAAATGCGCGAATAAAAATGAGCTTGCAAACATTTCAATAGATGGTAAAGGAGATCTTACACTAATAACGAATGAAAAAGAAAAGAGAGTCATTAAATTAACAAATGTAATTGCAACAAAGAAAGTATCCAAAAATTTACTATATCTAAGAAAGTTGGTTGATGCAGGGTTCAGTATTTATTTAGATGATAAAGTGTTTAAAGTTTACAATAAACTGACAAATAAAATAGTTTTTAAAGGAATTTACAGATGTAGAGCAGAAATTGTTCCACATAGTGAGCTTCCTGAACAATCGCAAGCAAACATTCAGACTAATGGATTATCAATTTCGGAGGGAGAGTTAGATGAGAGGGATAATGTTGGCTCTGCGATTGGGAGGGAGAATGAAGGAGAGTTCACAAATGTGAACGAAAACGAAAATATAGAACACAACAATGCTGAACTCGAGCAAGTCATTAAGTTGGAGGATATACAGACAATAGAGAATATAGAAGAAATGTGTGAAAGCTCAATAATTGAAAAAGTAAAGAAACTAGAGAGAATAAATGAGGCGATGTTATGGCATGTTAGATTAGGTCATGCATCGTTAAACTATCTAAAACAATTACAAAAAGTTGAAAAGAGATTAGAGAATGTAAAGTTTGATAACTCCATATTAGAGTGTGAAGTATGTATAATGGCAAATATGGCAAAACTGCCGTTTAAAGAAAACAGAAATAGAGCACAGAGACCACTACAGGTAATACATACGGACATCATGGGTCCAATAAAACCTACATCCTATTCAGGACAAAAGAGGTTTATAATCACTTTTATAGATGACTATTCTAGATTAGCAAAAGCCTACTCTCTGAAGACAAAAGATGAATCGGGAGAGGCTCTAGAGAAATATCTTATATCCGCCAGAAATCTACTAGGAAAAGAAGAAAAGCTATGCTATGCAAAGTCAGATCAAGACAAGGAATTTACGGGAGGTGCTTTTAAAGAGGTATTAAAAAGAGAAAAGATAAAAGCCATATTTGCATCACCGTACACTCCAGAACACAATGAAGTTGCAGAAAGGTTCAACAGAACGTTGAAAGAGAAAGTAAGAACATTGATCGACTCGGGATTACTAAAGAGTATGTGGGAGTTGGCAGTTGACGCTGCTGTGCATGCGTACAACAGATCTCCACATAAGACTTTAGAGTACGAGATCCCGTTGAAGAAGTTTTCATCAGAAACAAGTTGTCATTTTGAACAAATAAAGAAATTCGGATGCATTGGATATGCAAGAGTACCAAAGCCTAAGTCGAAATTCGACAAGACAGCTGTTGGTGTGTTGGTGGGATATACTGACACTGGATATATACTATATACTCTGGTATCCAAGCACGAGAAAATTTATAGAGTCATGACAACAGAGCAGCAAGAAACTGCACTAAGAAGAATAGAAGTCACAAACTTAAAATGTTTGAT